>NC_092036.1:26886160-27186160 GCF_003086295.3 Arachis hypogaea
TATCCATCACCCTCACTGCTGAATATCTATGGGGGTGAGCTCATCTGGGGCTTTCACAGTGCCCGCCACCCTGACGACATAGGATCAAAAGAGCTTCGAGTCTCAACTTGGAGCACATGGTGGCTAGCCACTGCTTTCTCCCAGGGAAACTCTCATCTCCGATAGTGGAAGTGCCACATTCACAATTCATTCAATAGCATATATGCATTTATTCTTAGCCATAATCATGGCTCCGCCATAACACGGCAATAATCCAGCCATCCAGCTCACGGTTAAATCCATAACCAGCCATCCGGCTCACGGTTAAATCCATAACCAGCCATTTCATTAACATTTACGGCCTTTCGGCCCATGGCATAACAAGCACTTCCACCACCATCCTCCACCTCTCACATAATCATCTTTGATCCTCATTGATCATTCATTTTTCCCTTGCTTCACTCGCAAGTTACCACATCCCCTAGCTCCTTTTCTCATTGCTAGGCATATCATAATGATTTAAGACACAAGTGGTGAGATTGGAGGCTTAGAAGTGTGAAATTTGGCTTTTAAAACTCAAAAATCAACTTTGGGATGAAAACAGGGCCACGCGTACGCGCACTCCACGCGCACGTGTGGGTGGCCACAAAACTCATCGACGCGTATGCGTCATGCACGCTAACACGTGGATTGAAAAATAGCCAAGAGATGCGCACGCGTCAGCCATGCGTACGCGTGGTTGTTCTCGTGCCCCAGGCACAAACCTGGCACAGTTTTGGCACAACTCTCTGGAAAATGGCTGCGCATTGGGTGCAGCACTTCGGCGCGCCCGCGCACACCACGCGCACGCGTGGATGGTGCTTTCTAGAAGAACGGCGCGTACGCGCCAAGTGCGCCTACGCACGGGGGGGTCATTCTGCTAAAAATTTTCTAAGTTCAAAGCTGCAGAATTCACAGATTCAACCCCCAATCTTCCAAAGGACATAACTTTCTCATTTTAAATTGTTATTCACCCGTTATTTGAATGGCATGGGCATCCCGGATCCAATTCAATTCTAAACAGATTTGGCACAAAACGGAGATCCGTAGTCCAAGTTATGTCCCACCAAAGTATGCCTAAAACCATGTTTTTCATACAAAACCACAAAGTGCCATTTTCAAAACAAGCCATTTTCAACTCATTCCAAAATCAATATAAACATGCCAATTTCATCCCTTTTCTTTGAAATCAATCAAAATATATCAAATTCAACATCAAGCCTCCTCAGCTAACACATTGACATATTATCTCAATTCACAAAGCATCACCCCACTAATTTAACACTTCTCAATCAAATGGCTAAGAGACAACACATAAACATGCCATACATACTTTCTTATCCCAATTTCCAATAATACCATTTCCAATTAACCATCATTACACATACTCAATATCATACTCACCATCAACATGGTGTCACCCACAATTCAACCTCAATTACTCATCAAGTATATATCACAACATGCAAAATTCTCATACATCATACCATCAAGGCATCAATAATCATCATCACATATATGACCACATCATATATCTCAACCATTCAACAACATCAACAATTCAATGCCTATCTTAGGGCTTCTAGCCTAAGTATTTCCTACCACATTACATATTAGATACGGGAAACCGAGACCATACCTTAGCCGATTTCCCAAGCTCAATCGGAGCACTTCCAAACCACTTTTCCTCAAGCTCTTAAGGCCTCAACACTTTTAAGAACAGATTTTTCACCACCAAATCCCTTTTCAAGCTTTTCAAAGTCACCAATGAAGCTCCAATATTCACATACACACAACCTAAGCCACAATCATCATACCCATACACAACATCTCAATACCCAAACATCATAGAACAACAAATTACACTAGGGTTGAGAATCTTACCACACTCAAGGTCCAAAGAGGCAATATTAATCTTCTCCTTCAAGAGAGTTGGGTCATATAACATCAAAGAGCCCAAAATCTCAACATTTTTGCTCATGAAACTCGAAAACAAGATTGGAAATTGGAAGAGAAAAACGTGGCTTACCTCAAGATTGATTAGAGCTCTCCACGGTGAACGTGTGGCCACAAACGGTGCGGCAATCGGAGCTCTAGATCAAAAGTTATGGTGGTTTGAAGATTAACCAAGGGAGAGAACTTGAGAGTGTGTTCTTCCCTCCATGGCCTCCATTTCAGCGTGTGTGTGTATCAAATGAGGAGAGAGTGTGCTGAAAACTATGGTTTTGGTTTAGTTATGTTGGGCCAAGGGCCTACTTTGGGTCCGGTTGGCCCAGTTTGGACCGTTCGGTCCAATCTTGGTCCGAATTCTATAAAATTGGTACCGAAATTCTCATCTCAATCTCCTCTATCACATTTAGCCATAAAAATCACATTTTGGGCATTCTAGAATAAATTCTCATTTATGGGTTAATAGCCGTTAATTAACTGGGTTTTACACATAAACTGCCTCAATTTACGAATATATCGGCAATTTTGTAGAACCTCCATTATGTTGCTACCATTTCATGGCTCTTTTTTGTAGTGTATAAAGAGATTCCAACAAAAAATATTTACTCATGAAAATGCAAAATGTGATAAACTAAAATGAAAATATGCAACAGCTAAGATAAAAGTATCCATAATACTAATATATACAATAATCCTAAAAAGAAGAATGCAAAATAACAGAAACTAGGAGATAAGTGTCTGAAAGATGTTTACCACACAATTGATATCCACTGACGGTAACAACGGTGACTTCGCCACACTTAAGATGAAGCATCGTCCTCGATGCTACTGCTCGAGCTCATAATGGGGGTCAACAGTCGTGTCTGGCTGCTGGGACTCAGGCTGTGACTATGCCTCCTCAGGAGGCTGCTGAACCTCTGGGATGGCCTGTGTCTCTGGTGGTGCCTCTGACTGAGCTGGTTCCTCCTCATGCTACTCCTTCTCAGATGCGGGAGAGTCGGAGAGAGGGGGCAACTCAATGCCCTGTGCTATGAATTCCTGATCCACTCTATCAAGGCGTCGCATGATGCGACGCTTTGTGCGCTCTATGAATTGAAACAGACGTTGAACCAGAAGGTAGGTCGGCTCGGGTGCTGGTGGTGGTGGTGTAAGAGATGTTGGGGCAGATGGTGCTGATGGACCTACTGTAGCTATGGAAGAAGAGGGTCTAGCTCCCTCTATGGCTGCTCTAGCTCGGGATCTGCGCCGGGATGGGGCTTCTCGTGCACCCACGTACCCCACGGAATAATATTCTCCTTGTCGTCGTCGTCTGGGGGTGGTGGTAACACGTCATCGTCCCTCCACGGGGCACCGGCTAACTCAACCATCCTAGTGACCCATGTGGGAAATGGTAGTAAGCCACGGATATGTGCTCGCCACATGTACCTCCTGATCAACCGGGAAAAATATACCTCCTTCCCCTCCATGACACAGCCGATCAAGACGAGCATGTCCACCGGAATCTCAGAAAAGTGGGTAGTAGGCATGACATAGTGGGCGAATATCTGTTGCCAAGTCCTAGCCTCTCTAGATAAATGAGCAAATAGCATCCCCTTGGGCTTCTTGTTGCCCGAATACATCACCCAAGGGGCTTCCGCTGTGGCAATTACTTCCCTCAAGGCATCATAGTCAAAGGTCATACACTGCATTGCCACCTCTGCCTGCTCATACGCATCTGTGGCACCAGTCTTAGGTAGGCAATGCAATGCATCTTCAATAGTAGCCTCACTAACCAGAATCTGACCGCCTCGTAGATAAACTGAATCAAGAGTCGCTCTGAAGAAGTTACAGTAGAATTCCTTGACCCATGAAGTGTTTATCCTTCCCACTTCTCTATGAACAAAGCCCAGGCCTTGTCTCTCAATGAGAGCCATCATGGAGTGCCTCAGATCATCGTGAAGGGCCAATTTCTTCTCAATATTCAGATTTTTCGTCCGATAGGCTGGGAAGCGTAGCTCACAGTACAAGTTAGGAAACTTGGCCGTGTCGGTGGGCTGAAGCTGTTGGTTCGCCTTATCCACTTCATTGAGTGGGTTTCTGGCATAGTAGGCATAAGGAGAAAGAGTAGGCTCTTGAGGTGTCTTCCTTTTCCTAGAGGTAACATTGGCTTTCCCTTTATCAGCTGATGAGTGGATAATTTATACGCTTTTTTGCATTATTTTTACATAGTTTTTAGTATAATTTAGTTAGTTTTTTGTATATTTCTATTAGTTTTTAAGCAAAATTCACATTTTTGGACTTCACTATGAGTTTGTGTGTTTTTCTGTGATTTCAGGTATTTTCTGGCTGAAATTGAGGGACCTGAGCAAAAATCTGATTCAGAGGCTAACAAAGGACTGCAGATGCTGTTGGATTCTGACCTCCCTGCACTCGAAATGGAATTTTTGGAGCTACAGAACTCTAAATGGCACGCACTCGATTGCGTTGGAAAGTAGACATCTAGGGCTTTCCAGAAATATATAATAGTCCATACTTTGCTCGAGTTTAGACAATGCAAACTGGCATTTAACGCCAACTTTATGCCCTATTCTGGCGTTAAACGCCAGAAACAAGTTGCAAAGCAGAGTCAAACGCCAGAAACAAATTACAAACTGGCGTTCAAATCCAAGGAAGACCTCTACACGTGAAAGCTTCAATGCTCAGCCCAAGCACACACCAAGTGGGCCCGAAAGTGGATTTCTGCATCATTTACTTAATTTTGTAACCCTAGTAACTAGTCTAGTATAAATAGGACTTTTTACTATTGTATCTGGGATCTTGGTATCTATCTTTGATCAGTTTATGCGATCTTAGACATTGGGGGCTGGCCTCACGGCGATGTCTGGACCTCTATCACTTATGTATTTTCAACGGTGGAGTTTCTACACACCATAGATTAAGGGTGTGGAGCTCTACTGTTCCTCGAGTATTAATGCAATTACTACTGTTTTCTATTCAATTCATGCCTATTCTTATTCTAAGATATTCATTCGCACTTCAACATGATGAATGTGATGATCCGTAACACTGATCACCATTCTTACTTATGAACGTGTGCCTGACAAACACTTCCGTTCTACCTGCAAAAGCTAAAGTGTGTATCTCTTGGATTCCTGGTCCATGACGCATGGTTGCCTCTCCTAACAACAGAGCCTTCCATTCCGTGAGATTAGAGTCTTTGTGGTATAAGCTAGAATCTATTGGCAGCATTCTTGAGATCTGGAAAGTCTAAACCTTGTATGTGGTATTCCGAGTAGGATCTGGGATGGGATGACTGTGACGAGCTTCAAACTCGCGACTGTAGGGCGTGGTGACAGACGCAAAAGGATAGTAAATCCTATTCCTACATGATCGAGAACCAACAGCTGATTAGCCATGCGGGAAACCGTAGAGGACCTTTTTCACTGAGAGGATGGGAAGTAGCCATTGACAACGGTGAGACCCTACATACAGCTTGCCATAGAAAGGAGTATGAAGGATTGGATGAAGGCAGTAGGAAAGCAGAGATTCAAGAGGGATAAAGCATCCCCAAACACTTATCTGAAATTCCCACCAATGATTTACATAAGTATCTCTATCTTTATTTTACGTTCTATTTATATTTTAATTATTAAAACTCCATAATCATTTGAATCCGCCTGACTGAGATTTACAAGGTGACCATAGCTTGCTTAACGCCGACAATCTCCGTGGGATCGACCCTTACTCACGTAAGGTTTATTACTTGGATGACCCAGTGCACTTGCTGGTTAGTTGTGCGAAGTTGTGAAAAAGAGTGATATTACAATTGTGCGTACCAAGTTGTTGGCGCCATTAAGATCACAATTTCGTGCACCAAGTTTTTGGCGCCGATGCCGGAGATTGTTCGAGTTTGGACAACTGACGGTTCATCTTGTTGCTCAGATTAGGTAATTTTCTTCTTCTTTCAACTTTTATTTTATTCTCAAAAAGTTTTCAAAAATCTTTCAAATTTTTTTTATTTTCGTTTTTCTAAAAATAATTCTCAAAAAATCCAAAAAAAATTTATAAAATCATAAAAACCAAAAATATTTTGTGTTTCTTGTTTGAGTCTAGAGTCAATTTTTAAGTTTGGTGTCAATTGCATATTTTTATTTTGCTCAAAATTTTTCGAAAACTCATGCATGGTGTTCTTCATGATCTTCAAGTTGTTCTTGGTAAGTCTTCTTGTTTGATCTTCATATTTTCTTGCTTTGTGTCTTTTCTTGTTTTTCATATGCATTTTTAGTTTGTTAGTGTCTAAACATGAAAAATTTCTAAGTTTGGTGTCTTGCATGTTTTTCTTTTCTTGAAAGTTTTTCAAAAATAAGTCTTGATGTTCATCTTGATCTTCAAAGTATTCTTGGTGTTCATCTTGACATTCATAGTGTTCTTGCATGTTTTCTTTGTTTTGATCCAAAATTTTTATGTTTTGAGTCATTTTTGTGTTTTTCTCTCTCCTCATTAAAAATTTAAAAATAAAAAAATATCTTTTCCTTATTTTACTCATAAATTTCAAAATCTTTAGGTTGACTTAGTCAAAAATTTTTAAAATAAGTTGTTTCTTGTTAGTTAAGTCAAGATTTCATTTTTAAAATTCTTATCTTTTCAAATCTTTTTCAAAAATCAAATCTTTTTCATTTTCTCTTAATATTTTCAAAAATTTTAAAAATTGTTTTTCAAAATCTTTTTCTTAATTTCATTTCAAATTTTCGAAAACTTTACTAACAATTAATGCGATTGATTAAAAAATTTGAAGTTTGTTACTTTCTTGTTAAGAAAGGTTCAATCTTTAAATTCTAGAATCATATCTTTTAGTTTCTTGTTAGTCAAGTAATCAATTTTAATTTCAAAAATCAAATCTTTCTAAATTTCTTTTTCAAATCTTTTTTAAAATAAATTTCAATCATATCTTTTTAATCATATCTTTTTCAAACTTTGATTTCAAAAATCTTTTCTAACTTCCTATCTTTTCAAAATTGATTTTCAAATCTTTTTCAACTAACTAATTGACTTTTTTGTTTCTTTTACTATTTCTTATCTTTTTCAAAACCACCTAACTACTTTTCTCTTTCTAATTTTTGAAAATCATCTTCCTCTTTTTCAAAATTCTATTAATTAACTAAATTGTTTCAAATTTTAATTTTAATTTTATTTCTTCTCTTAATTTTCGAAAATCACTAACCATTTTTCAAAAACAATTTTTGAATTCTCTCTCTCTCTCATCTCCTTCTATTTATTTATTTATCTACTAACACTTCTCTTCTACTCATAATTTGAACCCTCTTCTCTTCTCTCTGTGTTCGAATTTTTCTTCTTCTATTCTTTTCTTCTTCTACTCACATAAAGGAATCTCTATACTGTGACATAGAGGATTCCTCTTCTTTTCTGTTATCTTCTTTTTCATATGAGCAGGAGCAAGGACAAGAACATTCTTATTGAAGCAGATCCAGATACTGAAACGACTCTGAAGAGGAAGCTAAGAGAAGCTAAAACACAACACTCTAAAGAGGACTTTACTAAAATTTTTGATAAAGAAGTAGAGATGGCCGAACCCAATAATAATGGTGGAGGTGCAAGGAAGATGCTTGGTGACTTTACTGCACCAAATTCCAACTTTTATGGAAGAAGCATCTCAATCCCTGCCATTGGAGCAAACAATTTTGAGCAAAAGTCTCAATTAGTTTCTCTGATGCAACAGAATTGCAAGTTTTATGGACTTCCATCAGAAGATCCTTTTTAGTTCTTAACTGAATTCTTGTAGATCTGTGATACTGTTAAGACCAATGGGGTTGATCTCGAGGCCTACAGGCTTATGCTTTTCCCTTTTGCTGTAAGAGACAGAGCTAGAGTATGGTTGGACTCTCAACCTAAAGATAACCTGAACTCTTGGGATAAGCTGGTCACGACTTTCTTAGCTAAGTTCTTTCCTCCTCAAAAGCTGAGTAAGCTTAGAGTGGATATTCAAACCTTCAGACAGAAAGAAGGTGAATCCCTCTTTGAAGCTTGGGAGAGATACAAGCAACTGACTAAAAAGTGTCCTTCTGACATGCTTTCATAATGGACCATCCTGGATATATTCTATGATGGTCTATCCGAATTATCTAAGATGTCATTGGACCATTCTACAGGTGGATCTATTCACCTAAAGAAAATGCCTGTGGAAGCTCAGAAACTCATTGACATGGTTGCAAATAACCAATTCATGTACACTTCTTAAAGGAATCCTATGAATAATGGGACGCCTCAGAGGAAGGAAGTTCTTGAAATTGATGCTCTGAATGCCATATTGGCTCAGAACAAAATGTTGACTCAACAAGTCAACATGATTTCTCAGAGTCTGAATGGATTGCAAAATGCATCCAATAGTACTAAAGAAGCATCTTCTAAAGAAGAAGCTTATGATCCTGAGAACCCTGCAATGGCAGAGGTGAATTACATGGGTGAAGCCTATGGAAACACTTATAATCCCTCATGGAGAAATCATCCAAATTTCTCATGGAAGGATCAACAAAAGCCTTAACTAGGCTTTAATAATGGTGGAAGAAACAGGTTTAGCAATAGCAAGCCTTTTCCATCATCCTCTTAGCAACAGACAGAGAATTTTGAGCATAGCCCCTCTAGCTTAGCAAACATAGTCTCTGATCTATCTAAGGCCACTCTAAGTTTCATGAATGAAACAAGGTCCTCCATTAAAAATTTGGAGGCACAAGTGGGCCAGCTGAGTAAAAAATCACTAAAACTCCTCCTAGTACTCTGATGTGTGGAAAATGATCAAAGACAAAACTCACCGGCAAGTGTATTGGGTCACATCAAGTAATAATAACTCACATGAGTGAGGTCGATCCCACAGGGATTGAAGGATTGAGCAATTTTAGTTTAGTGGTTGATTTAGTCAAGCAAACAAGAGTTAATTTGAGTGATTTGTGATTGACAGAAGCTAAATTGCATGAATTATAAAGGGAGAGGGAAAAATTGTAGTAAATTAAAGAGCTAAAGAATTTAAAGTGTTGAATCTTAAAGAACAAGTAAAGTGAATGACAGTAACTTAAAGTGTAAGAAATGTAAATTACAGAAGCTTAGAATGCAAGAAATGTAAATTGCTTGAATGTAAAAGGGAATTGGGAGCTGGGATTGCAGAACTTAAACAAAGGAAAGTAAATTGCAAAAGACAGAAAAATAAGAGAAGAATTAAACTGAAGTAAATCTCAAAAAGAAAAGTGATTAGGCTTGAAGCAGCCTTAACAGAGGAACAGAAAAGAAATTTCAGATCTCAGGGGTCAAGAGACTAGAAAACCAAGTCTAGATCTCACTACCTTCCTTGATCCAATTCAGAAAATTATTCAAAGAAAAAGGAAAGATGAAAATTGGTAAGGAGGAACTCAAATTCTTGAATTATGCAGCAAATTAAACAGAGAGATCTTAAGAGGAGAGTGAGAGAATTTCCTCAATTCTTCACACTTAAGACCCAAGCAAAACTTTCCAGGAAAGAAAACAGGAATGCCCAATGGAAGAGAACTCAATTCTCCTTCCAATTCAAGCAGAAGTTCCCAAAAGAGCAAGCAGAATTCAAAACAAAAAACAAAATGATCCAATTCTCCAATTACAATTTCAAAAAAATCAAAGAGTGAAAGTAAAAAAAGTAAAAAAAAGTCCTTTCTACATCTAACTAACACCTATTTATACACTTCCTAATTTGGATCTAAGAAATTGGGTGGGCTTTTAAATTTCGTGAAGAAATGAATTAATTTGGATTTTTGGGTGAATTTTGGGCCATGGTGCACCTCCCAGGGGAAAGCTCGGCTCTTGGCAAGAGCTTTGGTCAAGAGCTTCGGTTCCCTTCCTTGCTAAAGTGTGCGCACGGTCCTCCCTTGTGACAAGAGAACAAAGCTCTTTGCAAGACCTTTAAAATCTTGGCAAGAGCTTTACTTGTCCTTGAGGTCCATGGTTCAAGTCTTGGGTGGAGCACTTGTGGAGCTAATTTTCTTGGCATAAGAGTAGCGCCCAAAGTTTCTCTTCCTTGAGGTTCCATGTTCGATCCTTGGTGAGGGAAGTTGCTGGCCATTTTCCTTGGCAAGTGAGTGGCACACAAGGCCTTGCTTCCTTGATGCTCCCTATTCGAACCTTGCTGAATGAAAATAAGCCAATTTTGGCTTGTTTTCCCTTGTGGAATAGCGCTGCCCCTTTCCCTTTGGTCATGGGTTCAAGCCTTGGTGAGTGCATTGTTGAGCTTTTTCTCCTTGACTTTTCCCTTGGAATGCCCGAAAAAGCTCTTGGACAAAGCTCTTGGCAAAAGCTTTGCATGTGAGCTTGCCTTGCTTCCTTCTTCCATGTGCTTTTGATAAAGCTCTTAGCAAGAGCTTTAAGCTCTTGGCAAGAGCTTGGCCTTTGAATTTTTGAAGGAAAGCTCTCCACAAGAGCTTTAAGCTCTTGGCAAGAGCTTTGTGCCCTTGTTCCTTGAATGCAGCCGCGCTTTTCTTCCTTGTGCCACACTTTCTTTCTTTGCTTAGATCATGCTCCTTAGGCTACGCTTTTCTTATTTTTTCTTTTCTTCACCTACAATTAATTAAAACAACCAATCAAAGTATCACACAATTCACAAAGCTTAAAATTCATTTAAAAACAATTTAATTTTAGCTTAAACTTCATGATTTTGTTTCAATTAAAGGGTGGTTGATTGATTCAAAGAAACCATGAAATTCCACTCCAAATTACTTACTTACAGTGCAAGAAAGTGCATAAAAACTAATGAAACAAGTGAAAAATGCTTGCAAAACTAGCATATGACGACTTGTCATCACAACACCAAACTTAAATCTTGCTTGTCCCCAAGGAAGCATAAAAAATAAGAGGGAATGTAATGAAATAGAGAAGTATGCATATCCTTATTAAGCACATAGTTGAACTTGGTTCATGGAATTTTTATGCAGACAATGGTGGTTCAATTATTATTTGCTGTTACATAAGAAATGCTTCCTCAAAGAATCACTTAAGCTTGCTGCTATAAGGCTTTACTTTTGCTTGTTCCCTTGCTCATTTTCTTTCTTTGTTTTGCTCAAAGAGCTTATTATTTATTGAAGGCTTGGTGTCAAATGTTGCTGCAGCCTTTGGCTTAATTTTGCTCAACATTCCTTCACCACAAACACATGGCTCACCCTTTTCTTCCTAGGATCATTGATGCCCAGCATCTCTTTGGATAACTAAGTGTTTTGTAGCTAGGTTGCTCTTTATTGTGGACTTTCAGTTGGCCATCCCAAACTAGTTGATCTAAGTGGCCAAGTTTTGAAATACTCCTCAGAACTTACTTGTCCAAGCATATCCTAGCACAAAAACATCACAGGTATGTGTCCTAGGGTCTAAGCTATTAGTGCCCAGCCTTATTATTTGTTTTCTTTGCCACTTTTGGCTTTTTCTCTTTCTTTTTCTTTCTATTTTATTTTATTCTCAAGGGATCTTTATTAATACAAGAATTTATAACAGCTAGCTAGTTCATACTTCAAAGAACATAACATTATGCATCATTTATTTCATGAACCATGCATTAAATCAATAATTACCACCACTAACTTTCATTCTAACTTATGCAACATTGGATATTTACTTCCTAATTCAAACATTTCTCTTTTATTCAAGCATATGGGAAACAAAGCAAAATTTAAAGCTAAGTGATGAATGACAAGCATTATGCAGATCAGCATTCTTGATAAACAATTCCACTTGCAACCAAATGAATAGTTTAGCAAGGCATACAAGAATTCCCAATTTAAAGTACTTCTTCAACAACAAGGATTAAGTGCAAACACAACCTTTTGGGTTGCAGCTTTTCATTCCTCCTCCTGTTGTATTCCTTTTGAGTCATAATGCAAATTGTCTTCAAATGTTGACTAATTTCCTGCATAATCCTCAAAAATTGCTTGCTTCTCAAGCCCTTAAGTGAATGGTTAGTATGCATCAATTGAGTGTGTCTTTTGGATTTATTTTGGTGTGAGAACACCAAACTTAATTCCTTTCCACTGCCTCTGTTGCAACAAGTTAACCAACTATGAACTCTCTAGGCCTTGCTAAGGGTTACGGATCTAAAAACTAGAAAACAACTAAATGGTAGTATGATTTGTCTGATTGCTTGGAGCTAGCATTATGTAGGAAGTGAGAGTGTATTTTTTTAGATAAAATGTTGGTGCAACACTAAACTTAGAATCTTTCATTCTCCCTTAAATTATTTTGGTGTGCAACACCAAACTTAGCTCCTTGCAATACAAACCAATTATTCAACCTTTTTATTGGAATAGCTATGAAAAGAAACTACCTCTGGTTGAGTTACCTCCCAACAAGCGCTTCTTTATTGTCACTAGCTTGACATTGGCCCCCTCTTTAGGGTGGTTGGTGGCTGTGATGTCTCAGCTTATCCCCCCACTGTGAGCTTCCTTTTTGTTCCTTCATGCTCAATTTCAGGATGCTCAAGTGAGAGTATTTTGCAAATAATGTAGTAGTCATTGGCTTGTTGGCTTGTTCCCAACTGTTGATAGATCACTGTACTTCATCACCCTTGGAGAACCCCTCAGTTGGGATTTTTTTGTTCTTCCATCCCTTCTGAGTCTTCTTCTTGCTTTTCTTTTTTCTTCTTGTTACTCCTTCTTCTTTGACAGCAACCTTTATTTTGGGACCCTCCTTCTCAGTTAGCATTTCAATTCCTTCTTGATTTCCCGCTTCCCTTTGCACAGTCTCAATCTTCTCTTGCCCTGCTATGTTGTTTGTTTCTTGCCTTGGAAGATGATTATCAACTGTCTTGCTAGTTCCTTCCTTCCATTGCAAGCTTCCTTTGTCAATTTCCATGCAGTCGTTCTTTTCATCACTGAGCTGTGTTTCTGGAAATACATTCAGGGTAATGTTTTCATCATACATTCTGAGGGTTAGCTTTCCTTGCTCCACATCTATAATGGCCCTAGCTGTGGCCAAGAATGGTCTCCCAAGTATAATGGAGTCACCTTCATCCTCATCTAAGTCTAAGACCACAAAGTCTGCAGGGAATATGAATTTGTCCACCTTAAGTAGAAGTTTTTCAATCACACCCCTGGGACATATCACTGACTTGTCTACCAATTCTAGTTGGCTTCACTTCCTCTATGCAAAGCTTTTTCACTAAAAAAGAGGGCATTAGGTTGATACTTGCCCCTAAGTCATACATTGCCTTGTTGATGGTCAGTCTCCCAATGGCACAAGGCAGAAAGAAACTTCCAGGGTCCTCAAGCTTAGGGGGAAGCCCTTTTTGAATCAATGCCCTACATTCCTTAGTAAGCAGTATAGTCTCTTTCTCATGCAAACTTCTCTTTTTATTGATAAGCTCTTTCAGAAACTTGGCATACAGAGGCATATGCTCCAATGCCTCAGTCAAGGGAATGTTTATCTCCAACTTCTTGAAGACTTCAAGGAACTAATAAAAGTGTTGATCTTTTGTTTCTTTGTTGAATCTTTGGGGATATGGCAATAGAGGTGTAAAGCTCTTCTCCACTTGCTGCTGTCTTGGAGCTAGCTCTTCTATGATCTACTTCCCTTTCTTCAAATTTTGTGGTTGGTTATCCTTTTCTTTGAGCTTCTCTGGGACATTTTTGCTTGTTGCTATGTCCTTGTTGCTAGCTTCCTCTTTCTCTGTTGGATCTTTGTTACTGTCCATAGGCTTCTTAGTTGCTTCCTTGTTGTCCACCAATGTCTTTCCACTCCTTAATTGTATAGCTTTGCACTTTTCTTTTGGATTAGGAATGGTGTCACTTGGTAATGAGTGTGATGGTCTTTCAATAGCAATTTGCTTGAAAAGCTGGCCAATCTTCCTATCCATATTCTTCATGGAAGCTTCCTGGTTCTTGGTTGTCATCTCTTGGTGCTTCATCATTTTCTCCATTAGCATCTCCAAGTTGGTGATCCTCTAAGAGTCTTGTGAGATTGGTTGATTGTGGGGTGTTGATGGTTGTTGGTAAGTGTTTTGGTTGGTGGTTTGGTTATTAGATGGATAATGGTTGGAGGTGGGGTAATTGTTTTAGGGTTTTCTATAGGAGTTTTGGTTAGTGTGCTGCTGGTTGTGGTTTTGGTTATTTCTTGGAGTGTTTTGATTTGAATTCCTTTACCATGGTTGTTGATTCTGATTGTGGCTATCTCCCCATCTAAGTTTTGGGTGATTCTTCCAAGATGGGTTATAAGTGTCACCATAAACTTTATTTTGTCCAAAACTTTGGTTATGCACATATTGGATTTGCTCTTGCAATTGGTCTTCTTGATTCTCTTCATTCTGCCCCTAAGGAGTAGATGGTTGGCTTGTGGAACTCACTGATACAACTTGTAGGCTATCAATTCTCTTAGCCATTTGCTCAAATTGTTGCTGAATTTGCTGCTGCATCACTTTGTGTTGGGCTAGGATTGTGTCTACTCTTTCTAATTCTAGCACTCCTTTCCTCTGTAATGGTTGACGTTGCCTTTGGTGAGCAAAGAAATATTGGTTGTTCGCCACCATGTCAATGAGGTTTTGAGCCTTCTCTGCAGTTTTCATCAGTTGCAAAGAGCCTCCAGCTGAGTGATCAAGTGCCTCTTGAGCCTTTAGAGTGAGTCCTTCATAGAAGTTTTGCAGCTTGTCCCATTCAGTGAACATTTCTAGTGGGCATTTCCTGAGCAGAGCCTTATATCTCTCCCATGCCTCATATAGATTTTCAGCATCCAATTGTGTGAATGTTTACACTTTCGTCTTCAATCTAATAATCATTTGAGGTGGGTAAAATTTGGCAAGAAACTTGCTAACCAAATCTTCCCAAGTGTTGATGCGCTCTCCTTTGGGAATGTCTCTAGCCACTGAGTGGCTTTGTCTCTGAGTGAGAATGGAAATAACAGCAGCTTGTATATGTCAGGGTGCACACCATTAGATTTGACAGTGTCACAAATCCTCAAGAAGGTGGATAAGTGTTGGTTTGGGTCTTCAAGTGGCCCTCCTCCAAAGGAGCAGTTATTTTGGACCAATGTGATGAGTTGTGGCTTCAATTCAAAGTTATTTGCATTGACATTAGGTGTAAGAATGCTACTCCCACAATGTCTAGAGTTTACAAATGTATAAGAGGCTAGTACTCTCCTCTATGGTTGACCATTGTTGTTGTCCACTCCTCCTGGTGGATTTATTAGATTTGTTGAGCGTTCCTCCATCTCTTGGAATTTTTCTTCTGAATCTTCTTCTCCAGCAATGCCTTTCCCTCTTTCTTCTCTTCTTAACCTTCGAAGAGTTCTTTCGTCAGTTTCAGAGAAAGTAGGTTAGAGAAAGTAGGGATAACTCTCCTTGTACCTAACATACAAACAAGGACAAGAAACACACAGAACCAGAGAACCAGTGAAACTTCAATCTATTGCTAGAATGAAGTTTTGGTTAGCTTAGGCAAATAGTCAAACAGTTACTGTGTTAGTTGAGAACAAAAGAAAAAATGCTTAATCTAGATCACCACCTCACTTAATCATTGTCAATCTATTTCAATCCCTGGCAACGGCGCCAAAAACATGATGGTGTGGAAAACAATCCAACACAAAACTCACTGGCAAGTGTACCGGGTCGCATCAAGTAATAATAACTCACATGAGTGAGGTCGATCCCACATGGATTGAAGGATTGAGCAATCTTAGTTTAGTGGTTGATTTAGTCAAGAAAACAAGAGTTGATTTGAGTGATTTATGATTGACAGAAGCTAAATTGCATGAATTGTAAAAGGAGAGGGAAAAATTGCAGTAAATTAAAGAGCTAAAGAAATTAAAGTGCTGAATCTTAAAGAACAAGTAAAGTAAATGACAGTAACTTAAAGTGCAAGAAATGTAAATTGCAGAAGCTTAGAGTGCAAGAAATGTAAATTGCTTGAATGTAAAAGGGAATTGGGAGCTGGGATTGCAGAACTTAAACAAAGGAAAGTAAATTGCAAAGGACAGAAAAATAAGAGAAGAATTGAACTAAAGTAAATCTCAAACAGAGAAGTGATTAGGCTTGAAGCAGCCTTAGCAGAGGAACAGAAAAGAAATTTCAGATCTCAGGGGTCAAGAGACTAGAAAACCAAGTCTAGATCTCACTACCTTCCTTGATCCAATTCAGAAAATAATTCAAAGCAAAAGGAAAGATGAAAATTAGTAAGGAGGAACTCAAATTCTTGAATTATGCAGTAAATTAAACAGAGAGATCTTAAGAGGAGAGTGAGACAGAATTTCCTCAATTCTTCACACTTAAGACCCAAGCAAAGCTTTCCAGGAAAGAAAATAGGAATGCCCAATGGAAGAGAACTCAATTCCCCTTCCAATTCAAGCAGAAGTTCCCAAAAGAGCAAGCAGAATTCAAAATAGAAAACAAAATGATCCAATTCTCCAATTACAATTTCAAAAAAATCAAAAAGTGAAAGTAAAAAAAGTAAAAAAAAAAGTCCTTTCTACATCTAACCAACATCTATTTATACCCTTCCTAATTTGGATCTAAGAAATTGGGTGGGCTTTTAAATTTGGTGAAGAAATGAATTAATTTAGATTTTTGGGTGAATTTTGGGCCATGGTGCACCTCCCAGGGGAAAGCTCGGCTTTTGGCAAGAGCTTTGGCCAAGAGCTTTGGTTCCCTTCCTTGCTAAAGTATGCGCACGGTCCTCCCTTGTGACAAGAGAACAAAGCTCTTGCAAAGAGCTTTAAGCTCTTGGCAAGAGCTTTACTTGTCCTTGAGGTCCATGGTTCAAGTCTTGGGTGGAGCACTTGTGGAGCTAATTTTCTTGGCACAAGAGTAGCGCCCAAAGTTTTTCTTCCTTGAGGTTCCATGTTCGATCCTTGGTGAGGGAAGTTGCTGGCCATTTTCCTTGGCAAGTGAGTGGCGCACAAGGCCTTGCTTCCTTGATGCTCCTTGTTCGAACCTTGCTGAATGAAAATAAGCCAATTTTGGCTTGTTTTCCCTTGTGGAATAGCGCTGCCCCTTTCCCTTTGGTCATGGGTTCAAGCCTTGGTGGGTGCATTGTTGAGCTTTTTCTCCTTGATTTTTTCCTTTGAATGCCCGAAAAAGCTCTTGGGCAAAGCTCTTGGCAAGAGCTTTGCATGTGAGCTTGCCTTGCTTTCTTCTTCCATGTGCTTTTGATAAAGCTCTTAGCAAGAGCTTTAAGCTCTTGGCAAGAGCTTTAAGCTCTTGGCAAGAGCTTGGCTTTTGAATTTTTAAAGGAAAGCTCTCCACAAGAGCTTTAAGCTCTTGGAAAGAGCTTTGTGCCCTTGTTCCTTGAATGCAGCCACACTTTTCTTCCTTGTACCACGCGTTTTTTCTTTGCTTAGATCATGCTCCTTAGGCTATGCTTTTCTTATTTTTTCTTTCTTCACCTACAATTAATTAAAACAACTAATCAAAGTATCACACAATTCACAAAGCTTAAAATTCATTTAAAAACCAATTAATTTTAGCTTAAACTTCATGATTTTGTGTCAATTAAAGGATGGTTGATTGATTCAAAGAAACCATGTAATTTCACTCTAAATTACTTACTTACAATGCAAGAAAGTGCATAAAAACTAATGAAACAAGTGAAAAATACTTGCAAAACTAGCATATGATGACTTGTCATCATACTCTCCCAAGCAATACAAAAGAGAACTCAAAAAGAGAGTGCAAGGCTATAACCTTACTTGGTGTGGCCGAATGCACATAGGAGGAGGAGGACGTGAATCCTGGTGAGTAAGACCTCTTGGGACGTCCTCTGGACAAAAAAGAGTTTCCAATTGAGGAACCTAAAGAATCTGAGGCTCATCTAAAGACCATAGAGATTCCACTGAACCTGCTTTTACCATTCATGAGTTCTGATGACTATTCATCTTCTGAAGAAGATGAAGACATTGTTGAAGGGCAAGTTGCCCAGTATTTAGGAGCAATCATGAAGCTAAATACCAAGCTATTTGGTAATAAAACTTGGGAGGATGAGCCTCCATTGCTCATTAATGAACTGAATACCTGGGTTCATCACACTTTACCTCAAAAGAAACAGGATCCTGGTAAATTCCTAATTCCCAGTACCATAGGCACCATGACCTTTGAGAAGGCTTTGTATGACCTGGTGTCAGGCATAAACTTAATGTCACTCTCTGTAATGGAGAAACTAGACATTTTTGAGGTACAGGCGGCCACATTCTCATTAGAGATGGCAGACAAGTCTATGAAAAAGGCTTATGGACAGGTAGATGACGTGCTAGTAAAGGTCAAAGGCCTTTACATCCCTGCTGATTTTATAATCCTAGACACTAGGAAGGATGAGGATGAATCCATCATCCTTAGAAGACCTTTCCTAGCCACAGCAAAAGTTGTGATTAATGTGGACAGAGGAAAGTTGATCCTTCAATTGAATGAGGACTACCTTGTGTTTAAAACTCAAGGATCTCCCTCTGCAACCATGGAGACGAAGTATGAAAAGCTTCTCTCAATACAGAGTCAAACAAAGCCCTCACAGCCAAACTCTAAGTTTGGTGTTGGGAGGCCACAACCAAATTCTAAGTTTGGTATTGAACCCCCACATTCAAACTCTAAGTTTGGTGTTGGAAGGTCCCAATAATGCTCTGAATATCTGTGAGGCTCCATGAGAGCTCACTATCAAGCTATTCACATTACAGAAGTGCTTATTGGGAGGTAACCCAATTTTTATTTATCTATGTTATTTCATGTTATTTTCTTTTTTTTTAGGTTGATGATCATGTGGAGTCACAAAAACAATTGCAAAAATTCAAGAAAAATAAAAAATAGTAGAATGGGCGTTTAATGCCCAGTCTGGCACTATTATGGGCGTTAAACACCAGAAACAAGCACCAGACTGGCGTTAAACACCAGAAAGAAGTAACAATCTGGCGTTAAACGCCAGAAATAGGTTGCAGCCTAGTGTTTAACGCCAGGAAAGGTATAAAAGCTGGCGTTTAACGCCAGAAACAAGCAGTAATCTGGCGTTAAACACTAGGATTGCACAGCAAGGGCATTTTGTATGCCTAATAGGAGCAGGGATGATACATCCTTGACCCCTCAGGATCTGTGGATCCCACAGGATCCCTCCCAACCTTAACTCATTCTCTCTCCCTCCATCTCCTCCATTCTTTTCTATTTCCCCTTCTTTCTTTCTTCTTTTGCTCGAGGACGAGCAAACCTTTTATGTTTGGTGTGGTAAAAGCGTTGCTTTTTTTTCCATAACCATTTATGGCACCTAAGGCCGGAAAAACCTCTAGAAAGAGGAAAGGGAAGGCAATTGCTTTCACCTCTGAGTCATGGGAGATGAAAAGATTCATCTCAAAGGTCCATCAAGACCACTTCTATGAAGTTGTGGCCAAGAAAAAGGTGATCCCTATACAATTCAGCTAGAATTGTCATAGAGGAAGACATCCTCATTGAAGAGGACAAGCCCATCACTAAGAAAAGGATGGAGCAAACAAGAGAGCCCACTCATGGACGTCAACAAGAGCGTGAGGAATTCCCTCATCAAGAAATTCCAGAGATGCCTCAAGGGATACATTTTCCTCCACACAACTATTGGGAGCAACTAAGGATAGGAGCACCAAAATCACTAGGGATGGAGCAACAAAGGCAAGGAAGAGACATAGAGGAGCTCAAAAGCACCATTGGTTCTTCAAGAGGAAGACGCCACCCTCACTAAGGTGGACTCATTCCTTAATCTCCTTGTCTATTTATTTTCTGTTTTCGGTTTTTGAGCTTCATGTTTGTCTATGTTTGTGTCTTCACTACATGATCATTAGTGTCAAGTGTCTATGTCTTAAAGCTATGAATAATTCCATGAATCCTTCACCTCTCTTAAATAAAAAATGTGCTTAATTACAAAAGAACAAGAAGTACTTGGATTTCAAATTTTATTTGAAATTAGTTTAATTATTTTGATGTGGTGGCAATACTTTTTGTTTTCTGAATGAATGCTTGAACAGTGCATATTTTTGATCTTGTTGTTTATGGATGTTAAAATTATTGGCTCTTGAAAGAATGATGAACAAAGAGAAATATTATTGATGATCTGAAAAAATCATGAAATTGATTCTTGAAGCAAGAAAAAGTAGTGAAAAAAAATAATGGCAAAAAAAATAGAGAAAAAGAAAAAGAAAAAGCAAGCAGAAAAAGCCAATAGCCCCTTAAACCAAAAGGCAAGGGTAAAAAGGATCCAAGGCTTTGAGCATCAGTAGATAGGAGGGCCCAAGGAAATAAAATACAGGCCTAAGCGGCTAAATCAAGCTGTCCCTAACCATGTGCTTGTGTCATGAAGGTCTAAGTGAAAAGCTTGAGACTAAGTGGTTAAAGTCGTGATCCAAAGCAAAAGAGTGTGCTTAAAAACTCTAGACACCTCTAACTGGGGACTTTAGCAAAGCTGAGTCATAATCTGAAAAGGTTCACCCAGTTATGTGTCTGTGGCATTTATGTATCCGGTGGTAATACTGGAAAACAAAGTGCTTAGGGCCACGACCAAGACTCATAAAGTAACTGTGTTCAAGAATCAACATACTGAACTAGGAGAATCAAGAACACTATCTAAAATTCTGAGTTCCTATAGATGCTAATCATTCTGAATTTCAAAGAATAAAGTGAGATGCCAAAACTGTTCAGAAGCAAAAAGCTACAAGCTCCTCTCATCTAATTAGAACTAAGTTTCATTGATACTGTAAGATTCATTGTATATTCTCTTCTTTTTATCCTATTTTGTTTTTAGTTGCTTGGGGACAAGCAACAATTTAAGTTTGGTGTTGTGATGAGTGGATAATTTATACACTTTTTGGCACTGTTTTTACATAGTTTTTAGTATGATTTAGTTAGTTTTTTGTATATTTCTATTAGTTTTTAAGCAAAATTCACATTTCTGGACTTTACTATGAGTTTGTGTGTTTTTCTATGATTTCAGGTATTTTCTGGCTGAAATTGAGGGACCTGAGCATAAATCTGATTCAGAGGCTGACAAAGGACTGTAGATGCTGTTGGGCCCGGAAGTGGATTTCTAAATCATTTACTTAATTCTGTAACCCTAGTAACTAGTCTAGTATAAATAGGACTTTTTACTATTGTATCTTGGATCTTGGTGTCTATCATTGATCAGTTTATGTGATCTTAGACATTGGGGGCTGGCCTCACGGCCGTGCCTGGACCTCTATCACTTATGTATTTTCAACGGTGGAGTTTCTACACACCATAGATTAAGGGTGTGGAGCTCTGCTGTTCCTCGAGTATTAATGCAATTACTACTATTTTCAATTCAATTCATGCCTATTCGTATTCTAAGATATTCATTCGGACTTCAACCTGATGAATGTGATGATCCGTGACACTCATCACCATTCTCACTTATGAACGCGTGCCTGACAAACACTTCCGTTCTACTTGCGAAAGCTAGAGTGTGTATCTCTTGGATTCCTGGTCCACGATGCATGGTTGCCTCTTCTGACAACAGAGCCTTCCATTCCGTGAGATCAGAGTCTTCGTGGTATAAGCTAGAATCTATTGGTAGTATTCTTGAGATCCAAAAAGTCTAAACCTTGTCTGTGGTTTTCCGAGTAGGATCTGGGATGGGATGACTGTGACGAGCTTCAAACTCGCGACTGTAGGGTGTGGTGACAGATGCAAAAGGATAGTAAATCCTATTCCTACATGATCGAGAACCAACAGCTGATTAGCCATACGGGAAACCGTAGAGGACCTTTTTCACTGAGAGGATGGGAAGTAGCCATTGACAACAGTGACGCCCTACATACAGCTTGCCATAGAAAGGAGTATGAAGGATTGGATGAAGGCAGTAGGAAAGCAGAGATTCAAGTGGGATAAAGCATCCCCATACACTTATCTAAAATTTCCACCAATGATTTACATAAGTATCTCTATCTTTATTTTACGTTCTATTTATATTTTAATTATTAAAACTCCATAACCATTTGAATCCGCCTGACTGATATTTACAAGGTGACCATAGCTTGCTTCAAGACGACAATCTCCGTGGGATCAACCCTTACTCACGTAAGGTTTATTACTTGGACGAACCAGTGCACTTGCTGGTTAGTAATGTGAAGTTGTGAAAAAGAGTGATATTACAATTATGCGTACCAAGTTGTTGGCGCCATTGAGATCACAATTTTGTGCACCATCAGCCATCCTGAAAAACAGAAATAACAGGATATAAACACTTAAACATGTAGAGGAAAGAAAGCAAGGAATGACACATTCAGAAAACAAGAGGACAGACATATAATCATGAAGTGAGTTAAGAATTCTGAATTCTTGGAATGCGAGAATTATGATTCAAAAATCAAACAAAGCCACAAACAAAAGATCCAAGCCATATTTGCACAATGCCTGTTCACTAAGCCTAATAACCGTCATACCAAAAGAATGGTAAAAAGGGTCAGTTTGAAAGTGAAAAGAAAAGTTAATTGGTCAATAAAATTAGAGGTTAGGGAACCGGTTCAAAAATTAGTAGTATGACAATTATTGGCTCAATTATGAGAAATGCACAAAGTATGGAAAACAAGCATGTTCACATTCATGTTCACATTCATGAGGAAGATGTAGTCATTGATGATGAAATATGGAATTGCAACAAGAGCAATTAAATGGAAGCAAGTCATCAATCAATGTCATGGTCACTAGATATGCAATAATTGGTATGAGGATGTGAGATATGCACTATGTGTAACAAAGAGCAACTTGAAAACATTTTGAATCAAAATGGTTACACTAGTGAGATTCACCAACTATTGCAAAGAAATGAACCTTATTGAAGAAAATGCAAGTTAAGGTCAAATGATAAGTTTAGTAAAAGTCAAAAGGTATTTGACTTAACTTGAAAAGTGAGGCATAAGAAGGTTCAAATTGAAAACATAAGGTTGGGTAGGACACTAATTGTCACAGAAATCTGACAAAGAGTTCCTCGGCCCAACCTTTTCAAAGCCTATCAACGGGAATTAGAATAAACACAGGAATGCTAGCCAAGTAGCATAGGGATTGAACTTGGTAAGGTCTAGTAACCCAAATTGAAAAAGTTGCAAGTTCAATTCTAGGTACAAGTTGAAGGAGGAGACAATTTGCAGAAAATTGGGCAGCATTTCGGCAATAATTCGGATGTTCCCAGATAGCATCAAGCAGCAAAAACAGTCATATGAGTTCAACATATCAAATAGACAAAGTAATCAAGGAATTCATATGACTCGGCAGCATTAAACAAGCAAGGCAGCAGAAGAATCAGGTCACATGAAACAGAAACAACACAGTATACCAACATTACTTAGCAAAGCATTCAACATTCAAACAAATAAACACAAACGGAGCACTTATTAGGCCTAGAATCCTCTAACCACATCCTAGCTACCTAACAGCATGCATTTCTATTTAATCCTAGCAAACAAAGTAATTAACTAACTAATCTAATCTAATCATACCAAATTTAACTAAAAGCAGTAAGAAAACAGAGCAACAGGCAGTATGAAACCTGAGAGTAGAGCAAATGCAAAATCAAAAATGGAAGTGGAGGAAACGGAAAAGGGAACGAAGGAAGTAGAGGCAGCAGGGTGGTACTGCCAGTAGCGGTGGTCCACGGCGATAGCGCACAGAACAGAGGCTGGCACAGGGGGGCACAGCAGGAAGGCAGATAGCAGAGAGAAGAGAGAAAGGGGAAAGAGGGTGACTGGGCGAGGGTCGGTGGCTTCCTAACGACAATGGCATCACGGCGGTTGCACAGAGAGGAAGAGTGAGAGAGGGTTGGCAAAGAGAGAGAGAAGGAGAAGAGGGAAGAAAAAGAGAAATGGAGGAAGAGAGGGTCTGTAGATGTTCAGCGGCGGCAGAGGTCGCCGGATGGTGGTCACAGGGGAGCTTGGAGGGATGTTACGGGAGGAGAGGGGGCAGAGGAAACATTGTAGAAGAGAGAAGTGAGGGTGCGTGACTGCGCTAGGATTTACCGCGTCCCTGGATAAGTGAATTTTGGATCCACGCATGCGCGCATAATACGCGTCTGCGTGGATGGACAAAGTGAGGGATGGATGCGAAAGCGCCCTGTGTGCCTACGCGTAGGTAGAAACTGGAAGGGACGCGAACGCGTGACGTACGCGTCAGTGCAGGTTGTGACCTATGCCAGAGGCACAATGTTAGCCCAGAGTTGGCACAACTCTTAGGTCCTTCGCTTGGATGCTGCAGCGGCGCATTGACGTGTACGCGTCATGTGCGGGTGTGCGTGCATCACTTTTTTTTCAGAAACATTAAAAAACAGCTTAAAAATTCCTCCTAACCTTTTCTATGACTCAAAACCAACCAAAAATACAAAAACAAAACATACTTTTGGAACTTTTGAGGATTTCTCAACAATTTGAGGAAACTTGCAATCCAAGCAAAAACTCAAATTCAAGGAATCATCCTTATTCAATGCATAAAATGTATTAATCAACTTAGCAACCAAAAGAAAATTTCAACGAAGTAAAGAAATGCCTATAATGGCAACTCAAATCATTTATTATATCTACAAGAGAATGGAAAGAGTTTACCATGGTAGGGTGTCTCCCACCAAGCACTTTTGGTTAAGTCCTTAAGTTGGACATTTGGGAAGCTCCTTGTCATAGTGGCTTATGCTTGAACTCATCTTGGAATTTCCACCAATGCTTGATTCTCCTTTGTGCTCCAAGATTTCCAATAAGTTCCACCAAGTCTTGATGGAGTCCTTCACAAGATAAGGGTTCCCAAAATTGATCCTCATATATACCTGGATCCCAAATCTTGTTTTCGCTCTTTATTTTATGAATATGGGTGGAACGGAAGTATGACCCAAGTTCTAATTGAGTTCTTGTAAAACTTGAAAAAGCTCTTTACTTGAACAACAGCTTGAAAACATATTATACTGAATTTCTAATTGTTTGTATTTAACGGGATACGTGACATATAATCCCCTTATTTTTGGATAATTAGGATTCTTTTGGCATATAAACTAGAAATTGATCCTCACCCTCTAATTGGAATTAATTGACCAAGAAATTGGCAGTTAATGAATTTTAGAGGAGACTAGGAAGGTCTAAGGAATTAGGGTCTAGTCATACACAGTTTGCCATGAATTAAATCTTACATAATTAAATTAGTTAGTAAGAAAAGTCAATCCGGAAAAATAGATAACTCTGAAACCTTAACTATCTTATCCATATTTTATTCCCAACTCATTGCTGCTTGCTTTTTGAAATTCTTAATTTACTATTTAATGCTCTTTGAACTTCCAACACTATTTTCTGTTTGTCTAACTAATCCTATCAAACACTATTGTTGCTTGATCCATCAATCCTCGTGGGATCGACCCTTACTCACGTAAGGTATTACTTGGTACGACCCAGTGCACTTGCCGGTTAGTCTGTGGTGTTAAAAACCGCACTATTGACCATCATTTTCAAGCAAACCATACTCAAGTGAGAATGTAAATCTTAAGAATAAGAATTTTACCCACTTGAATGTTGTACGGGGTGGTGGTGACTTAGGAAGGGAGACTTCCCTACACTTAGATAATGCGAGATCCATTCCATTGTGCTCTTCCTAGGTTTCCACCTCTTCTTTAGTCTCCGCATCAAGCTCCATCGAAAAAGATTCAATTGTAGAGAGGAAGTCATCAATGATTAGTTCCTTCTCTTGGTCAATCCTCCCAAAATCTTCAAACATGAATTGCTTCGGATGTTGCATACTGTTCATACCCTGGGTCGAGCTGTCCGACCCGGGATGCTCTACTGACAAGTCGACCGGCCTCTTCAGGTTAGGACAATCCGACCTCTTCTCAAAGAGCTCGGTCAAATCACCAAGGAAAGCCCAAAAAAGGGCCTAAACGGAGGACCACGCCCCAAATCCTAAGGCAGCCCAAAGCCTACAGAGAGAAAGGCGATTCCTTTGAAGATAAGATGACCTTACTTGAAGATAAGATAAAGATAAGATAACTAACTTATCTTATCTAAAAAGGTCACTCCACACTTCTATAAATACACTGGAGAACCCATGTGTAACTCATACTTTGATTCTACTAAAAACCTGCTTAATACCCTTGCTAACTTAAGCATTGGAGTCCCTTGCAGGTACCACCACCCTCCGGTGACAAAGGATCAGCAGCATAGCTTGGCAAACAAGTCGGACACAATAGCTCTGGCCACCATCCACCAGCCGGATATGTCAACTCTGACCAGTACAGAAGATCTCATCCGAGATTGACCTATAGTTTTAGGTAACCCTCGGAACATTGGCGCCATTGCCGGGGAACCTGGAAGTCATCCCATCACCATGGCGGACGACCATGACAATTACCACGATTCAGATCTAGAGGATAGAACGCCGCACAAAAATGCGGACACTACACCAAAGGATACTCCTCAACTTAACAAAGAAAAGAATTCTCCAAATGTGGGAGCCATGGAGGCACTTCAGGACCGTTAAAAAAAACTTGAAGAAGAAGTCCTACGTCAACGAGAGGCTGAGAAAGACCTACAAAGGGAAATCATTGATGTGTAGAAAGGGGAACTAGTCTTGAGATTGCATGAAGAGAAAATGGTCTTCAATGTCTTTAAAGCAATGAGTTACCTCAAAGAATCTATAGGAGAATGCATGCTGGTAGACACCACGGAATAGATAGTTCAAGGAGTCATGGAAGAAGAACAATATGGAGAAAGCATTGAGCTAGAACAAGCACCAGATGGAGAACTACCACAAGCAACCATGAGGAACTCAATCATGCCAACTACCACAGATAACAAGGATGCAGAGTCACCAAAACTAGAGCTGAAAGCCTTACCAACCAGCTTGAAATATGCATATCTGGGTGCTAACAACACTCACCCAGTAATCATAAATTCAAGTCTGGGTAAGGAACAAGAAGAGGAACTTATCCAAGTGCTGAGACAACACAAGGATGCCATAGGCTGGACACTTGCAGATTTAAAAGGGATCAGTCCTTCAATGTGCATGCATAAAATCTTACTTGAAGAGGATGCTGAACCCTCAAAACAGCAACAAAAGAGGCTAAACCCAACTATGAATGAAGTAGTTCAGAAAGAAGTGTTGAAATTGTGGCAAGCAGGGGTGATCTACCCCATCTCAGATAGCCCTTGGGTAAGCCCGGTGCAAGTAGTCCCTAAGAAGGGAGGAATCACTATTGTGGCAAATGAGAAGAATGAATTGATGCCTACAAGGACAGTGACCGGATGGCGTATGTGCATTGACTACCAGAAACTTAATGAAGCCACCTGGAAGGATCACTTTCCCCTACCCTTCATGGACCAGATGCTTGAATGATTGGCAGGACATGAGTATTATTGCTTCCTAGATGGATACTCGGGCTATAATCAAATTGTTGTAGACCCCAAGGATCAGGAAAAAACTTCATTTACTTGTCCATATGGTGTCTTTGCTTATAGGAGAATGCCTTTTGGATTGTGCAATGCACCTGCAACATTCCAAAGGTGCATGCTCTCCATTTTTTCAGATATGATTGAGAAGTTCATAGAAGTATTTATGGACGACTTTTATGTGTTTGGGAACTCATATTCTGATTGCCTATACCATCTTGCCCTTGTGCTAAAAAGGTGTCAAGAAACCAACATGGTTTTAAACTGGGAGAAGTGCCATTTTATGGTAACTGAAGGGGTGGTTCTTGGTCACAAGATTTCAAAAGATGGCATAGAAGTAGACAGGGCAAAAGTGGAAGTAATTAAAAAATTACCTCCACCTTGCAATGTCAAAGTAATCAGAAGCTTTTTGGGACACGTTGGGTTCTATAGGAGGTTTATCAAAGATTTTTCAAAGATTGCAAAACCCCTTAGCAACCTACTTGTCTCAAATACTCCTTTTATTTTTTATAGAGAGTGCATGGTAACCTTTGATGAACTCAAAAAGAAACTCTCCTCTGCACCTATTATAGCCCCACCAAGCTGGGACCTTCTCTTTGAACTAATGTGTGATGCATCTAATTTTGCTGTTGGTGCTGTTCTAGGATAGAGGAAAGACAAGCTAGTACATGTTATTTACTATGCTAGCAAGGTCCTTAATGAGAATCAAAGGAACTATACCACCACGAAGAAAGAACTTTTAGCCATAGTTTTTGCTTTTGATACGTTTAGATCATATCTCATTGGCTCAAAAGTAATTGTGTTTACTGATCATGCAACACTCAAATACTTGCTTACCAAATAAGAATCTAAGCCCAGACTAATAAGGTGGATCCTGCTGCTCCAAGAATTTGATATTGAGATTAAAGATAGGAGCAGAGCAGAGAACAAGGTAGCTGACCACCTCTCAAGGATCCCATAAGAAGAATAAATGCAGCAAGTAGCAGTAAATGAAAGCATTCCTAATGAATAATTGATGATGATTCGAGTAGCCCCTTGGTTTGCAGACATAACTAACTTCAAGGCTATTGGGGAGCTACCAACTAACATCAATAAGCACATAAGGAGGAAGCTAATCAAGGATACCAAACACTACATCTAGGATGACCCCTATTTGTTAAAAAGTGTGCTGATGGAGTCCTAAGAAGGTGTATATCCCATGAAGAAGGGCAGGAAGTGTTATGGCAGTGCCATGGGTCAGCATATGGAAGTCACTTCAGTAGAGAAAGGACAGCAGCAAAAGTGCTTCAATCCGAATTTTACTGGCCAACAATGTTTAAGGATGCCAAGAAAATGGTGTCAAGGTGTGATGAATGTCAAAGAGCTGGTAATCTAACCAAGAGGAATGAGATGCCACAGCAATACATACTAGAGCTGGAGCTATTTGATGTATGGGGGATTGATTTCATGGGACCCTTCCCAACCTCCTACTCAAATAGCTACATATTGGTGGCTGTTGATTATGTCTCAAGGTGTGTAGAAGCCATAGCAACTGCAACGAATGACAACAAAGTTGTGATAAGCTTCTTGAGAAGGAATATCTTCAGCAGATTTGGAGTTCCCAGAGCTCTCATTAGTGATGGAGGGACACACTTCTGCAACAAACAACTCGAGACACTCCTTCTCAGATATGGAGTAAAGCACAAAGTGGCCACTCCATACCACCCACAGACCAACAGGCAAGCCGAAATCTCCAATAGAGAGCTAAAACAAATCCTTAAAAAAAATTGTTGGAAGCTCAGTAAAGGACTGGTCTAAAAAACTGGATGATGCACTGTGGGCCTACAGAACAGCCTATAAGACGCCCATTGGGATGTCTCTATACCAATTGGTATATGGAAAGGCTTGTCACTTACCAGTTGAACTTGAGCATAGGGCATTTTGGGCTCTAAAAATGTTAAACTATGATGAGTAAGCTGCTTGAGAAAAGAGATTAATGTAACTCAATGAGCTGGAGGAGTTTAGAAATCAAGCATATGATAATGCAAAAATCTACAAAGAGAACACAAAAAGGTGGCATGACCAATAGATAGCAAGAAGAGAGTTCACTGAAGGACAGAAGGTGTTACTCTACAACTCAAGACTCAAGTTCTTTCCTGGAAAACTTAAGTCTCGATAGTCAGGACCTTTCACCATACTCAAAGTGTTTCCCTATGGTCATGTGGAGCTCATGGAGGACAAGACTCAGAGAACTTTTTCTGTCAATGGCCATAGACTCAAACACTACTTGGGAGGCTCCTTGGAGGAGCAGAGAGTGAGCTACAAGCTCAGCTAAAGATGAAGGAATGTCAAGCTCATGACAATAAAGAAGCGCTAGTTGGGAGGCACTCCAACACTTTATCCTTTTTTATTTAATTGCTTTTCTTAGAAGTAGTTTAAATTTTGTAGCTTTAGATAGTTTAATTTTCAGTAATTAGGATTAGTTTACAATTATAGATTAGAAAGTTTGATATTAGCTTTGATAGCTAGATTTTCTTTACACTCTCTTATTTCTTTCTATTTGGGAATTGCAACTTGATGAATGCATAACTAATGATGAGTGAATGGGCTGAGAACTAGCTAAATTGCTAAGTTTGGTGTGGCCTCTCACCCACTTAATCTAGGCTTACAAACAATTAATAGTTTGATTTTGAAGAGTAAGCCCAGATATTAAGTTTAGTGTGGCGACCACCAAGGATCACATAGCAGCCCAAGTCACCCAATTTGAAAACACTTAATGCTTTGGTAAGAACATGAACGTGGTTTAATGAGTTCAAAGGAATTGGAATCAAAAGAAAATGAAAAGATTATTCCACTCTTATGAACACATTAAATACACAATGATGAAACCAATTTATTAAGATGCCAAAGAATTAAGTTTGGTGTCCCAAGGGACACCCATCAGTTGCAATCCAATTCATTCTTGATGAGAAGGAATGTGAAGGGGGTCTTTTATCATTACTAATGGGTTCAATTTCAACTTCAGGAGAGAAGATGGGGCCCACATGGTAAACAACTCATAAATCAAGGAAGTCAAAGTGTACTTGCACTTTGGAACTCGACACATGCAGAAGACACTATGAGAAAAGAGTTGGTGCCTCTTCCCACGCTAGGCGCCACTCCTCAAAGTGGGAAAACATTTAACCCTTTTTATTTCCCACCCTTCAAACCACACCATTCACCCATTATAAAAGCTTCACCCCCCATCTCCTCTCCCATTTCAACAACCCCCACACCCCTCACATTCACTTCTCTTTTCATCTTCTACTATCTCTCATCCCCTACTTTCTTCTATTTTTTCTTGATTGGGACAATCAAGTCCTAAGTTTGGTATTGGAGCAAAACCTTGTTTTGCCTTATCTTTCTTTCAACCCCCATTTTTTTACAATTTCAAGCACACTCTCCCAACCTAATGACACCACCAAAAAGCTCAGCCTCAAAGAAAAGAAAAAGCAAGGAACCATCCTCTGGATCCTCAAGCTCTTCTAATGAATACAAGTTCCTCTCCGCATTCAACCAAAATCAATTCTATGGTTGGGTGAGTGAGAGGAAAATCATTCCAGAATTTGGGTTTCAACTAGGGAGGAATGAGCATATTGAAATCAACATTGAGATTGACAATAGGGGTTGGTCACTTCTATGCAACCCACCGAGGAAAGTGGTAGAAAGCTTGGTGAGGAAATTCTATGCCAACACAGTGCCTCAACCAGGACAACACTATGGCTACATTAGCTATGTAAGGGGGAAGTCCATTGACTACAGCCCCTCTAGCATAGAAAGAATGCTAATGGTAAAGAGGACAAGCTCCACTCGGAGCTATGAAGAGAGAATGAAGCAGCAAGACCCTGGGTTTGAGGAGATCCTGAATGAAATTTGTGTGATGAATGTGCGTTGGATAAATGACAAGGATGGGATACCCAACCAATTGAGGAGAAGAAATTTGAGCCCCCAAGCTAGAGGGTGGCTAGAATTTGTGAGGAGGTCCCTAATCCCCACATCCAACACTTCAGAGGTGACCAAGGAGAGAGCGGTGCTCATCTATAGCATCATGAGAGGAGAAAACATCAACGTGGGGGAGATGATCACCAATAACATCAACAAAGTGCTGAAAAGCACCAGTGACAACACAAGGTTGGCATTCCCCAGTATTATACAGAGGCTATGTGATGAGTCTGGAGTTGAAAAGATCATTGATGAAGTGCTTGTTAAGCAAGACAAGTTCATAACTACCAAAAAGATGGCCAAAGTGGTGGCTGTTGATGAGCGGATAATTTATACGCTTTTTGACATTGTTTTTAGGTAGTTTTTAGTATGATCTAGTTACTTTTATGGATGTTTTCATTAGTTTTTATGCTAAATTCACATTTTTGGACTTTACTATGAGTTTGTGTATTTTTTTGTGATTTCAGGTATTTTCTGGCTGAAATTGAGGGACCTGAGCAAAACTCTGATAGAAGGCTGACAAAGGACTGCTGATGCTGTTGGAATCTGACCTCCCTACACTCGAAATAAATTTTCTGGAGCTACCGAACTTCAAATGGCGCGATCTCAACGGCTTTGGAAAGTAGACATTCCGAGCTTTCCAGCAATATATAATAGTTCATACTTTGTTCGAGATTTGATGATGTAAACTGGCACACAATGCCAGTTCCATGCTGCATTCTGGAGTCAAACGCAAGAAACACGTCACGAACCAGAGTTGAACGCCCAAAACACGTTACAACTTGGTGTTCAACTCCAAGAGAAGCCTCAGCTCGTGGATAGATCAAGCTCAGCCTAAACATACACCAAGTGAGCCCCGGAAGTGGATTTATGTATCAATTACTTACTCTTGTAAACCCTAGTAGCTAGTCTAGTATAAATAGGACTTTTTACTATCATATTAGACATCCTGGATCCTGGATTTTATTTTTGATCCTGTGATCACATTTGGGGGCTGGCCATTTGGCCATGCCTGGACCTTTCACTTATGTATTTTCAACGGTGGAGTTTCTACACACCATAGATTAAGGGTGTGGAGCTCTGTTGTACCTCAAGTTTTAATGTAATTACTACTATTTTCTATCCAATTCGATTTATTCCTGTTCTAAGATATTCGCTGCACTTCAACTTGATGAATGTGATGATCCATGACACTCATCATTATTCTCACCTATGAACGCGCGTGATTGACAACCACTTCCATTCTACCTTAGACCAGGCGCATATCTCTTGGATTTCTTAATCAGAATCTTCGTGGTATAAGCTAGAATTGATGGCAGCATTCATGGGAATCCGGAAAGTCTAACCTTTTCTGTGGTATTCCGAGTAGGATTCCGGGATTGAATGATTGTGATGAGCTTCAAACTCCTGAAGGCTGGGCGTTAGTGATAGACGCAAAAGAATCACGGGATTCTATTCCAACCTGATTGAGAACCGATAGATGATTAGCCGTGCTGTGACAGAGCATTTAGACCATTTTCACTGAGAGGATGGGATGTAGGCATTGACAATGGTGATGCCCTACATACAGCTTGCCATAGAAAGGAGTGATAAAAAACTAGAAGGAAGAAGTAGAAAAGCAAAGATTCAGAAGGAACACAGCACCTCCATACACCTATCTGAAATTCCCACCATTGAATTACATGAGTAACTTTATCTTTATTTTCTATTTATTTTATTATCATTATTTTAACCAATAATCTCTTAATCCATTTAAATTCGCCTGACTGGGATTTACAAGATGACCATAGCTTGCTTCATACCAACAATCTCTGTGGGATCAACCCTTACTCACGTAAGGTATTACTTGGACGACCCAGTACACTTACTGGTTAGTTGTGCGGAGTTGTGATAAAGTGTGATTCACATTTGAGAGCACCAAGCCTTTGGAGCCATTATTGATGATCACAATTTCGTCCACCAAGTTTTTGGTGCCGTTGCCGGGGATTGTTCGAGTATGGACAACTGACGGTTCATCTTGTTGCTCAAATTAGGTAATTTTCTTTTTGTTTTGTTTTCAAAAATTTTTCAGAAAAATGTTTTTCCTTTTTTTTCGAAAATAAATAAAGAAAATACCAAAAAAATCATAAAATCATAAAAACCAAAAATATTTTGTATTTCTTGTTTGAGTCTTGAGTCAATTTTTAAGTTTGGTGTCAATTGCATATTCATATTGTTCTTGCATTTTTTCGAAAAAATTCATGCATTCATGGTGTTCTTCATGATCTTCAAGTTGTTCTTGGTAAGTCTTCTTGTTTGATCTTGATGATTTCTTGTTTTATGTCTTTTGTTGTTTTTCTTGTGCATCTTTGCATTCATATTTTCTAAGCATTAAAGATTCCTAAGTTTGGAGTCTTGCATGTTTTCTTTGCATCAAAAATTTTTCAAAAATATGTTCTTGATGTTCATCATGATTTTCAAAGTGTTCTTGGTGTTCATCTTTACATTCATAGTGTTCTTTTCTTGTTTTCTTCTCTTTCATATGAGCGGGAACAAGGAAAAAGGCATTCTTGTTGAAGCTGATCCAGAACCTAAAAGGACGCTGAAGAGGAAACTAAGAGAAGTTAAATTACAACAATCCAAAGACAACCTTACTGAAATTTTTGAACAAGAATAAGACATGGCAGCCGAACCTAAAAATAATAATGCAAGGAGGATGCTTGGTGATTATACTAAACCCACGTCCAAGTTTGATGGAAGAAGCATCTCAATTCCTGCCATTGGAGCAAACAATTTGAGCTGAAACCTCAACTAGTTGCTCTGATGCAACAGAACTGCAAGTTTCATGGACTTCCATCAGAAGATCCCTACGAGTTTTTAACTGAGTTGTTGCAGATCTGTGAGACTGTTAAGACTAATAGAGTAGATCCTGAAGTCTACAGGCTCATGCTTTTCCCTTTTGCTTTAAGAGACAGAGCTAGAACATGGTTGGACTCACAACCTAAAGATAGCCTGGACTCTTGGGATAAGCTGGTCATGGCATTCTTAGGTAAATTCTTTCCTCCTCAAAAGCTGAGCAAGCTTAGAGTGGATGTTCAAATCTTCAAGCAAAAAGATGGTGAATCCCTCTATGAAGCTTGGGAAAGATACAAGCAGATGACCAAAAAGTGTACTTCTGACATGTTTTCAGAATGGACCATAATAGATATATTATATTATGGTCTATCTAAGTTCTCTAAGATGTCACTGGACCATTCTGCAGGTGGATCCATTCACCTAAAGAAAACGCCTACAGAAGCTCAAGAACTTATTGACATGGTTGCAAATAACCAGTTCATGTACACTTTTGAGAGGAATTCCGTGAATAATGGGACGCCTCAAAGAAAGGGAGTTCTTGAAATTGATGCTCTGAATGCCATATTGGCTCAGAACAAAATGTTGACTCAGCAAGTCAACATGATTTCTCAAAGTCTGAATGGATGGCAAAATGCATCCAACAGTACTAAAGAGGCATCTTCTGAAGAAGAAGCTTATGATCCTGAGAACCCTGCAATAGCAGAGGTAAATTACATGGGTAAACCTTATGGAAACACCTATAATTCATCATGGAGAAATCATCCAAATTTCTCATGGAAGGATCAACAAAAGCCTCAAGAAGGCTTTAATAATGGTGGAAGAAACAGGCTAAGCAATAACAAGCCTTTTCCATAATCTTCTTAGCAACAGACAGAGAATTCTGAGCAGAGCCCCTCTAATTTAGCAAATTTAGTCTCTGATCTGTCTAAGGCCACTTTAAGTTTCATGAGTGAAACAAGGTCCTCCATCAGAAATTTGGAGGCACAAGTGGGCCAGCTGAGTAAGAAAGTCACTGAAACTCCTCCCAGTATTCTCCCAAGCAATACAGAAGAAAATCCAAAAGGAGAGTGCAAGGCCATTGATGTAATCAATATGGCCAAATGCACAAGGGACGAGAAGGACGAAAATCCTAGATAGGAAGACCTCCTGGCACGTCTCTCAAACAAGAAGGAGTTCCCTATTGAGGACCTAAGGGAATCTGAGGCTCATATAGAGACCATAGAGATTCCACTAAATCTCCTTCTGCCATTCATGAGCTCTGAAGACTATTCTTCCTCAGAAGAGGATGAAGATGTGACTGGAGAGCAAGTTGCTCAATATCTAGGAGCCATCATGAAGCTGAATGCTAAGTTGTTTGGTAATGAGACTTGGGAAGGTGAACCTCCCTTGCTCATTAGTGAACTAGATACATGGGTTCAGAAAACTTTACCTCAAAAGAGACAAAATCCTGGTAAATTCTTAATACCCTGTACCATATGCACCATGACCTTTAACAAGGCTCTGTGTGACCTGGGGTCAGGCATAAATCTTATGCCACTCTCTGTAATGGAGAAACTGGGGATCATTGAGGTACAACCTGCCTTATTCTCATTACAATTGGCAGACAAGTCAGTAAGACAAGCTTATGGATTAGTAGAGGATGTGTTGGTAAAGGTTAAAGGCTTTTACATCCCTGCTGATTTCATAATCTTAGACACTAGGAAGGAGGAGGATGGATGCATCATCCTTGGGAGACCTTTCCTAGCCACAGCAGGAGCTGTGATTGATGTTGACAGAGGAGAGATAGTCCTTCAATTGAATAGGGACTACCTTGTGCTTAAAGCTCAAGGATCTTCCTCTGCAACCATGGAGAGGAAGCATGAAAAGCTTCTCTCAGTATAGTGTCAAACAGAGCCCCCACAGTCAACCTTTAAGTTTGGTGTTGGGAGGCCACAACCAAACTCTAAGTTTGGTGTTGAACCCCCATATCCAAACTCTAAGTTTGGTGTTGGGAGTTAACAACATTGACCTGATCACCTTTGTGGCTCCAAGAGAGCCCACTGTCAAGCTAGTGACATTAAAGGAGCGCTTGTTGGAAGGCAACCCAATTTTTATTTATCTAATTTTATTTTTTTATTTTACTGTTATTTTATGTTTTATTAGGTTCATTATCATGTGGAGTTACAAAAAAAATATTAAAAATAAAAACAGAATCAAAAATAGTAGAAGAAAAATCACACCCTGGAGGAAGGACTTACTGGCGTTTAAACGCCAGTAAGGAGTATCTGGCTGGCATTCAATGCCAAAATAGAGCATGTATCTGGCGCTGAACGCCAGAAACAAGCAACATCCCGGCGTTCAAACTCCAGGAATGCACCCTGAGGAGAGCTGGCGCTGAACGCCAGAAACAAGCATGGAACTGGCATTCAACGCCAGAAATATGCTGCACATGGGCGTTGAACGCCCAGAACATGCATCACCTCGGCGTTTAAATGCCAGAATTGCATGCAAAGGCATTGTACATGCCTAATTGGTGCAAGGATGTAAATCCTTGACACCTCAGAATCTGTGGACCCCACAGGATCATCTCAGGATCTGTGGACCTCACAGGATCCCCACCTATCTCACCTTCTCTCTCTCCATTCACGGTCTTCCCTTCTGTTTTTCATTCACCACTCACATCCATCCACTCTTCCCCATACACCCCACCTTCCTTCAAAATTCAAAATCTCTTTCCCACCCAAACCCACCCTACATGGCCGAATACACCTCTCCCCCTCTCCTTCATAGTTTCTTCTTCTTCTTCTTCTCTTCTTTCTTCTCTTGCTCGAGGACGAGCAATATTTTAAGTTTGGTGTGGTAAAAGCATAAGCTTTTTATTTTTTCATAACCATTGATGGCACCTAAGGCCAGAGAAACCTCAAAAAAAAAAAGAAGAAGAGAAAAGGGAAGACAAAAAGCTTCCACCTCCGAGTCATGGGAGATGGAGAGATTCATCTCAAGGGTCCATAGCTCAGTAGAAGAAGCATTTGATTGCACATCAAGAGAGCATGAGGAATTCCCTCATCAAGAGATCCCTGAGATACCTTAGGGAATACATTTTCCTCCACACAATTATTAGGAGCAACTAAGGATAAGAGCACCAAAATCATTAGGGATCATGCAACAAAGGCAAGGAAGAGACATAGAGGAGCTCAAAGCACCATTGGTCCTTCAAGAAGGTGCCACCCTCACTAAGGTGGACTCATTCCTTAACTTCCTTGTTCTTAATTCTCTGTTTTTCGATTTTTATGCTTCATGTTTATCTATGTTTTGTGTCTTTATTACATGATCATTAGTATTTAGTAACTATATCTTAAGGCTATATATAATTCCATGAATCCTTCACCTCTCTTAAATAAAAAATGTTTCTAATTTAAAAGAACAATAAGTACATGAATTTTGAAATTATCCTTGAATTTAGTTTAATTATATTGATGTGGTGACAATACTTTTTGTTTTCTGAATGAATGCTTAAACAGTGCATATTTTTTATCTTGTTGTTTATGAATGTTAAAATTGTTAGCTCTTGAAAGAATGAAGAAAAAGAGAAATGTTATTGATAATCTGAAAAATCATGAAATTGATTCTTGAAGCAAGAAAAAGCAGTGAAAGAACAAGGCTTGCAAAAAAAAAAGAAGAAAAGTGGCGAAAAAAATAGAAAGAAAAAGAAAAAGCAAGCAGAAAAAGCCAATAGCCCTTAAAACCAAAAGGCAAGGGTAAAAAGGATCCAATGCTTTGAGCATCAATGGATAGGAGGGCCCAAGGAAATAAAATCTAGGCCTAAGCGGCTAAATCAAGCTGTCCCTAACCATGTGCTTGTGTCATGAAGGCCCAAGTGAAAAGCTTGAAACTGAGTGGTTAAAGTCGTGATCCAAAGTAAAAAGAGTGTGCTTAAGAGCTCTGTACACCTCTAACTGGGGACTCTAGCAAAGCTGAGTCACAATCTGAAAAGGTTCACCCAGTCATGTGTCTGTGGCATTTGTGTATCCGGTGGTAATACTGGAAAACAAAGTGCTTAGGGCCACGGCCAAGACTCATAAAAGTAGCTGTGTTCAAGAATCAACATACTTAACTAGGAGAATCAATAACACTATCCGAAATTCTAAGTTCCTAGAGAAGCCAATCATTCTGAACTTCAAAGGAAAAAGTGAGATGCCAAAACTGTTCAGAAGCAAAAAGCTACAAGTCCCGCTCATCTAATTAGAATTAATATTCATTGATATTTTGAGATTTATAGTATATTCTCTTCTTTTTATCCTAATTGATTTTCAGTTGCTTAGGGACAAGCAACAATTTAAGTTTGGTGTTGTGATGAGCGGATAATTTATACGCTTTTTGGCATTGTTTTTAAGTAGTTTTTAGTATGATCTAGTTAATTTTAGGGATGTTTTCATCAGTTTTTATGCTAAATTCACATTTCTGGACTTTACTATGAGTTTGTGTATTTTTCTGTGATTTCAGGTATTTTCTGGCTGAAATTGAGGGACTTGAGCAAAACTCTGATAGAAGTCTGACAAAGGACTGCTGATGCTGTTGGAATCTGACCTCCCTGCACTCGAAATGGATTTTCTAAATCTACGAAACTCGAAATGGCGCGATCTCAACGGCTTTGGAAATTAGACATCCAGAGTTTTCCAGAAATATATAATAGTCTATACTTTGTTCGATATTTGATGACGTAAACTGGTGCTCAACGCCAGTTCCATGCTGCATTCTGGAGTCAAACGCCAGAAACACGTCACGAACCAGAGTTGAACGCCCAAAACACGTTATAACTTGGCGTTCAACTCCAAGAGAAGCCTCAGCCCAAACATACACCAAGTGGGCCCCAGAAGTGGATTTATGCATGAATTACTTACTCTTGTAAACCCTAGTAGCTAGTCTAGTATAAATAGGATTTTTTACTATCATATTAGACATCCTGGATCCTAGATTGTATTTTTGATCCTGTGATCACGTTTGGGGGCTGGCCATTTGGTCATGCCTGGACCTTTCACTTATGTATTTTCAACGGTGGAGTTTCTACACGCCATAGATTAAGGGTGTTTAGCTCTGCTGTACCTCAAGTTTTAATGTAATTACTACTATTTTCTATCCAATTCGATTTATTCCTGTTCTAAGATATTTGCTGCACTTCAACTTGATGAATGTGATGATCCGTGACACTCATCATCATTCTCACATATGAACGCACGTGATTGACAACCACTTCCGTTTTACCTTAGACCGGGCACATATCTCTTGGATTTCTTGATCAGAATCTTCGTGGTATAAGCTAAAATTGATGGCAGCATTCATGGGAATCCGGAATGTCTAACCTTTTCTGTGGTATTCCGAGTAGGATTCCAGGATTGAATGATTGTGACGAGCTTCAAACTCCTGAAGGCTGGGCGTTAGTGATAGACGCAAAAGAATCACGGGATTCTATTCCAACCTGATTGAGAACCGATAGATGATTAGCCGTGCTGTGACAGAGCATTTGGACCATTTTCACTGAGAGGATGGGATGTAGGCATTGACAACGGTGATGCCCTACATACAGCTTGCCATAGAAAGGAGTGATAAAAAACTGGAAGGAAGAAGTAGAAAAGCAAAGATTTAGAAGGAACACAACACCTCCACACACCTATATGAAATTCCCACCATTGAATTACATGAGTAACTTTATCTTTATTTTCTATTTATTTTGTTATCATTATTTAAACCAATAATCTCTTAATCCATTTAAATTCGCCTGACTGGGATTTACAAGATGACCATAGCTTGCTTCATACCAACAATCTCTGTGGGATCGACCCTTACTCACGTAAGGTATTACTTGGACGACCCAGTACACTTGCTGGTTAGTTGTGCGAAGTTGTGATAAAGTGTGATTCACGTTTGAGAGCACCAAGCCTTTGGAGCCATTATTGATGATCATAATTTCGTCCACCAGCTGTCCACCCACTTAACAGAGCTAGAGAACGAAGAGCTCATGCTCATGAACTACAACAACAACAAGAAGAGGAAGAGGCAGAAGAGCAACCTCACTTCTTGGCACTTCAACCACCACCACACTACCAATATCAGCAATTTCCAGAGGGATTCAACTGGGAGCAATTCCAAGGAGATGTACACCAAATGAAGGGAGACCTACACCACTTGAGAGAAGATGTCAATCAACTCAAGGAGACTCGGCAACAACAATGGAGCCAAGTCAACCAGAACATTCAACAACTCTAAGGGGGCTTTGAGAACCTCAAAGAGCAGCAAGATCAGATTAACTGGGGAGAGATGCAAGGCAGCCTAGGAATGATTCTGGAACGACAATTACAACAAATGAAGAGTCTTGCTGAATTCAGACACCTTTATGAAGCAAGGACTGTAGCCAGAGGGGAATATGATTGCTATTCACAAACAAAGTTGAGCTACCTGTGCAATGCAGTGGCTAACATGAACCCCAATTACCCCACCTATATGCAGAAATTGGAAGAACTCAGCTCAAGGCAAGAAGAAATAGCATACCAACACAAGGAGAATGTGAAATCCTACATGAGGAGGTTAGGATTTTGGAAGCCCAAGCCCAAGGATACCAAAGCTCAAGAAGGTTCCTCCAAGCCAGGTGAAGGTGGCTGGTATGCGAAATTGTGATCAATACTTTTCACAAATCAAATAATCCCCGGTAATGAATCCAAAAACTTGGTGTTCAATACCATGGCATAAACACAACTTCGCACAACTAACCAGCAAGTGTACTGGGTCGTCCAAGTAATAAACCTTACGCGAGTAAGGGTTGATCCCACAGAGATTGTTGGTATGAAGCAAGCTATGGTCACCTTATAAATCTTAGTCAGGCAGACTCAAATGGATATGAATGATGATATACGAATAAAACATAAAGATAGAGATAGAGATACTTATGTAATTCATTGGTAGGAATTTCAGATAAGCGTATGAAGATGCTTGTCCCTTCCGTCTCTCTGCTTTCCTACTGTCTTCATCCAATCCTTCTTACTCCTTTCCATGGCAAGCTTATGCAAGGGTTTCACCGTTGTCAGTGGCTACCTCCCATCCTCTCAGTGGAAATGTTCAACGCACTCTGTCACGGCACGGCTGTCCATCTGTCGGTTCTCAATCAGGCCGGAATAGAATCCAGTGATTCTTTTGCGTCTGTCACTAACGCCCCGCCTTCAGGAGTTTGAAGCTTGTCACAGTCATTCAATCATTGAATCCTACTCAGAATACCACAGACAAGGTTAAACCTTCCGGATTCTCTTGAATGCCGCCATCAGTTCTAGCCTATACCACGAAGACTCTGATCTCACGGAATGGCTGGCTCGGTTGTCAGGCGAGCACTCGGTTGTCAGGCGATCAACCATGCATCGTGTATCAGGAATCCAAGAGATATTCACCCAATCGAAGGTAGAACGGAGGTGGTTGTCAGTCACACGTTCATAGGTGAGAATGATGATGAGTGTCACGGATCATCACATTCATCAAGTTGAAGAACAAGTGATATCTTAGAACAAGAGCAAGCGGAATTGAATAGAAGAACAATAGTAATTGCATTAATACTTGAGGTACAGCAGAGCTCCACACCTTAATCTATGGTGTGTAGAAACTCCACCGTTGAAAATACATAAGAACAAGGTCTAGGCATGGCCGTGAGGCCAGCCTCCCAATGATCTAAGAACTAAATGTCCAAAGATGATCAAAGGATCTAAAATAATCCAAAGATGAAAATACAATAGTAAAAGGTCCTACTTATAGAGAACTAGTAGCCTAGGGTTTACAGAGATGAGTAAATGACATAAAAATCCACTTCCGGGCCCACTTGGTGTGTGCTTGGGCTGAGCAATGAAGCATTTTCGTGTAGAGACTCCTCTTGGAGTTAAACGCCAGCTTTGGTGCCAGTTTGGGCGTTTAACTCCCATTCTTGTGCCAGTTCCGGCGTTTAACGCTGGGAATTCTGAGGGTGACTTTGAACGCCGGTTTGGGCCATCAAATCTTGGGCAAAGTATGGACTATCATATATTGCTGGAAAGCCCAGGATGTCTACTTTTCAACGCCGTTGATTGCGCGCCAATTGGGCTTCTGTAGCTCCAGAAAATCCACTTTGAGTGCAGGGAGGTCAGAATCCAACAGCATCTACAGTCCTTTTTAGTCTCTGGATCAGATTTTTGCTCAGGTCCCTCAATTTCAGCCAGAAAATACCTGAAATCACAGAAAAACACACAAACTCATAGTAAAGTCCAGAAAATTGAATTTTAACTAAAAACTAATAAAAATATACTAAAAACTAACTAGATCATACTAAAAACATACTAAAAACAATGCCAAAAAGCGTACAAATTATCCGCTCATCAAAACACCAAACTTAAATTGTTGCTTGTCCTCAAGCAACTGAAAATCAAACAAGATAAAAAGAAGAGAATATGCAATGAATTCCAAAAACATCTATGAAGATCAGTATTAATTAGATGAGCGGGGCTTTTAGCTTTTTGCCTCTGAACAGTTTTGGCATCTCACTCTATCCTTTGAAATTCAGAATGATTGGCTTCTTTAGGAACTCAGAATCCAGATAGTGTCATTGATTCTCCTAGTTAAGTATGATGATTCTTGAACACAGCTACTTATTGAGTCTTGGCCGTGGCCCAAAGCACTCTGTCTTCCAGTATTACCACCGGATACATACATGCCACAGACACATAATTGGGTGAACCTTTTCAGATTGTGACTCAGCTTTGCTAGAGTCCCCAATTAGAGGTGTCCAGGGTTCTTAGGCACACTCTTTTTGCCTTGGATCACAACTTTATTTATTTCTTTTTCTTTCCTTTTTTTTTCTTTTTCTTTCTCTCTTTTTTTTTCGAATTTTTTTTTTGAATTCACTGCTTTTTCTTGCTTCAAGAATCATTTTTATGATTTTTCAGATCCTCAGTAACATGTCTCCTTTTTCATCATTCTTTCAAGAGCCAACATTCATGAACCACAAATTCAAAAGACATATGCACTGTTTAAGCATACATTCAGAGAACAAAAGTATTGCCACCACATCAAAATAATTAAACTGTTATAAAATTCAAAATTCATGCAATTCTTTTCTTTTTCAATTAAGAACATTTTTCATTCAAGAGAGGTGATGGATTCATAGGACATTCATAACTTTAAGGCATAGACACTAAGATACTAATGATCACAAGACACAAATATAGATAAACATAAGCACTAAAATTCGAAAAACAGGAAAATGAAGGACAAGGAGATTAAAGAACGGGTCCACCTTAGTGATGGCGGCTTGTTCTTCCTCTTGAAGATCTTATGGAGTGCTTGAGCTCCTCAATGTCTCTTCCTTGCCTTTGTTGCTCCTCTCTCATGATTCTTTGATCTTCTCTAATTTCATGGAGGAGAATGGAATGTTCTTGGTGCTCCACCCTTAGCTGTCCTATGTTAGAACTTAATTCTCCTAGGGAGGTGTTGATTTGCTCCCAATAGTTTTGTGGAGGAAAGTGCATCCCTTGAGGCATCTCAGGGATTTCATGGTGAGTGGGATCTCTTAGTTGCTCCATCCTCTTCTTAGTGATGGGCTTGAGATTATGCCTTCTTAGTTGAATCGGCTTCCCTCTCTCTTCCATTGAGCGCCCTCTTCACAAATGTCTATGAGGACTTGGTCCAACCTTTGATCAAAGTTGACCCTTTTTGAGTTTGAAAGGGACCTCGGGGATCACCTTCTTCTTGGCCACAACTTCATAGAAGTGGTCTTGATGCACCCTTGAGATGAATCTCTCCATCTCCCATGACTCGGAGGTGAAAGCTTTTGCCTTCCCTTTCCTCTTTCTAGAGGTTTCTCCGGCCTTGGATGCCATAAATGGTTATGGAAAAACAAAAAGCAATGCTTTTACCACACCAAACTTAAAGGGTTTGCTCGTCCTCGAGCAAAATAAGAAAGAAGAGAGTAGAAGAAGAAGAAATGAGGAAGAAGGGAATGGCTTTGTGTTCGGCCAAAAAGGGGGAGAAGTAGTGTTTAGGTTGTGTGAAAATGAAGGAGTGAAGGAGGGTTTATATAGGAGTGGGGGAAGGGTAGGGTTCGGTTAAGTGAGGGTGGGTTTGGGTGGGAAAGTGGTTTGAATTTGAATGGTGAGGTAGGTGGGGTTTTATGAAGGATGGATGTGAGTGGTGAAGAGAAAGATGGGATTTGATAGGTGAAGGGTTTTTGGGGAAGAGGTGTTGAGGTGATTGGTGAATGGGTGAAGAAGAGAGAGAGTGTGGTAGGGTAGGTGGGGATCCTGTGGGGTCCACAGATCCTGAGGTGTCAAGGAAAAGTCATCCCTGCACCAAATGGCAAGCAAAATCGCGTTTTGTGCCAATTCTGGCGTTAAACACCGGGCTGGTGCCCATTTCTGGCGTTTAACGCCAGCTTCTTGCCCTTTTCTGGCGTTTAACGCCAGTCTGGTGCCCCTTTCTGGCGTTAAACGCCCAGAATGGTGCCAGACTGGGCGTTAAACGCCCAACAGCTAGCCTCACTGGCGTTTAAACGCCAGTACGCTCTCCTCCAGGGTGTGCTGTTTTTCTTTCTGTTTTTCATTCTGTTTTTGCTTTTTTCATTGATTTTGTGACTTCTCATGATCATCAACCTACAAAAAACATAAAATAACAAAAGAGAATAGATAAAATATAACATTGGGTTGCCTCCCAACAAGCGCTTCTTTAAAGTCAGTAGCTTGACAGAGGGCTCTCATGGAGCCTCAGAAATACTCAGAGCAATGTTGGAACCTCCCAACACCAAACTTAGAGTTTGAATGTGGGGGTTCAACACCAAACTTAGAAGTTGGTTGTGGCCTCCCATCACCAAACTTAGAGTTTGACTGTGGGGGCTCTGTTTGGCTCTGTTTTGAGAGAAGCTCTTCATGCTTCCTCTCCATGATGACAGAGGGATATCCTTGAGCCTTAAACACAAAGGATTCTTCATTCACTTGAATGATCAATTCTCCTCTATCAACATCAATCACAGCCCTTGCTGTGGCTAGGAAGGGTCTGCCAAGGATGATGGATTTATCCATGCACTTCCCAGTCTCTAGGACTATGAAATCAGCAGGGATGTAATGGTCTTCAACTTTTACCAGAACATCCTCTATAAGTCCATAGGCTTGTTTTCTTGAATTGTCTGCCATCTCTAGTGAGATTTTTGCAGCTTGCACCTCAAAGATCCCTAACGTCTCCATTACAGAGAGAGGCATGAGGTTTACACTTGACCCTAAGTCACACAAGGCCTTCTTGAAGGTCATGGTGCCTATGGTACAAGGTATTGAAAACTTCCCAGGATCCTGTCTCTTTTGAGGCAGTTTCTGCCTAGACAAGTCATCCAGTTCCTTGGTGAGCAAAGGGGGTTCATCTTCCCAAGTCTCATTCCCAAATAACTTGTCATTTAGCTTCATGATTGCTCCAAGGTATTTAGCAACTTGCTTTTCAGTGACATACTCATCCTCTTCAGAGGAGGAATACTCATCAGAGCTCATGAATGGCAGAAGTAAGTCCAATGGAACCACTATGGTCTCATTTTGAGCCTCAGATTCCCATAGTTCCTCATTGGGGAACTCATTGGAGGCCAATGGACGTCCATTGAGGTCTTCCTCAGTGGCGTTCACTGCCTCTTCCTCCTCTCCAAATTCGGCCATGTTGATGGCTTTGCACTCGCCTTTTGGATTTTCTTCTGTATTGCTTGGAAGAGTACTAGGAGGGAGTTCAGTAATTTTCTTGCTCAGCTGACCCACTTGTGCCTCCAAATTTCTAATGGAGGACCTTGTTTCAGTCATGAAACTTTGAGTGGTTTTGATTAGATCAGAGACCATGGTTGCTAAGTTAGAGGTATTCTGCTTAGAATTCTCTGTCTGTTGCTGAGAAGATGATGGAAAAGGCTTGCTATTGCCAAACCTGTTTCTTCCACCATTATTATTGTTGAAACCTTGTTGAGGTCTCTGTTGATCCTTCCATGAGAAATTTGGATGATTTCTCCATGAAGGATTATAGGTGTTTCCATAGGATTCTCCCATGTAATTCACCTCTTCTATTGAAGGGTTCTCAGGATCATAAGCTTCTTCTTCAGATGAAGCTTCCTTAGTACTGCTTGGTGCATTTTGCATTCCAGACAGACTTCGAGAAATCATATTGACTTGTTGAGTCAATATTTTATTCTGAGCCAGTATGGCATTCAAAGTGTCAATCTCAAGAACTTCTTTCTTCTGACTAGTCCCATTGTTCACAGGATTCCTTTCAGAAGTGTACATGAATTGGTTATTTGCAACCATTTCAATCAGCTCTTGAGCTTCTGTAGGCGTCTTCTTCAGATGAAGAGATCCTCCAGCAGAGCTATCCAAAGACATCTTGGATAGTTCAGACAGACCATCATAGAAAATACCTATGATGCTCCATTCAGAAAGCATATCAGAGGGACACTTTCTGATTAATTGTTTGTATCTTTCCCAAGCTTCATAGAGGGATTCTCCTTCCTTCTGTCTGAAGGTTTGGACTTCCACTCTAAGCTTACTCAATTTTTGAGGTGGAAAGAACTTTGCCAAGAAGGCATTGACTAGCTTTTCCCAAGAGTTCAGGCTTTCTTTAGGTTATGAGTCCAACCATATCCTAGCTCTGTCTCTTACAGCAAAAGGGAATAGCATAAGTCTGTAGACCTCAGGGTCAACCCCATTAGTCTTGACAGTGTCACAGATTTACAAGAACTCAGCTAAAAACTGATGAGGATCTTCCAAAGGAAGTCCATGGAACTTGCAATTCTGTTGCATTAGAGAAACTAATTGAGGCTTAAGCTCAAAGTTGTTTGCTCCAATGGCAGGGATAGAGATGCTTCTCCCATAGAAGTCGGGAGTAGGTGCAGTAAAGTCACCCAGCACCTTCCTTGCATTGTTGGCATTGTTGTTGTTTTCGGCTGCCATGGGTGCTTCTTCTTTGAAGATTTCTGTTAGGTCCTCTACAGAGAGTTGTGCCTTGGCTTCTCTTAGCTTTCGCTTCAAGGTCCTTTCAGGTTCAGGATCAGCCTCAACAAGAATGCTTTTGTCCTTGCTCCTGCTCATAAGAAAGAGAAGAGAACAAGAAAATGTGGAATCCTCTATGTCACAGTATAGAGATTCCTTGAGGTGTCAGAGGAAAAGAAAATTAGAAGGCAGAAGTAGAAAATTCGAACATATCAAAGAAGATGGAGTTCGAATTTTGCATTAAGGAATAGTGTTAGTCCATAAATAGAAGGATGTGAGAAGAGGGGAAGTAATTTTCAAAAATCAAGTAAAAGATTTTGAAAACATTTTGAAAAACACTAATTGATTTTCGAAAATAAAAGTGGGAAAGAAATCAAGTGATTTTTGAAAAAGATTTTGAAATTAGAAATCAAAAAGATTTGATTGAAAGTTATTTTGAAAAAGATGTGGTTAAGAAGATATGATTGGTTTTAGAAAGATGTGATTGAGAAGATATGATTTGAAAAACAAGAAAAATTTGATTTTGAAAATTAATGACTTGGCTATCAAGAAAAGATATGATTCAAACATTAAACCTTTCTCAACAGAAAAGGCAACATACTTGAAATGTTGAATCAAATCATTAATTGATAGCAAGTATCTTTGAAAATAGAAAGAAATTGAATTTGAAAAAGATTTGATTGAAAAGATATGATTTGAAAAAGATTTGATTTTGAAAAGATTTTGAAAACTTAAAAAAAAAATTTGCATTGAAAACAAAATCTTCCCTCTTGTGCCATCCTGGCGTTAAACGCCCAGAATGGTGCACATTCTGGCATTTAACGCCCAAAACTCTACCCTTTTGGGCGTTAAACGCCCAACCAAGCACCTTGGCTGGCGTTTAAACGCCAGTCTGTCCTTCTTCACTGGGCGTTTTGAACGCCCAGCTTTTTCTGTATAATTCCTCTGCTGTATGTTCTGAATCTTCAATTCTCTGTATTATTGACTTGAAAAGACACAAATTAAAAATATTTTTGGATTTTTAATAATCAAAATGCAACTAAAATCAAATAACAATGCATGCAAGACACCAAACTTAGCAGTTTGTATACTGTTGACACTAACAATGAGAATGCATATGAGGCATATAAACACTCAAGTCAATAGAATTCAAAGATCAGAGCAATGAAATCATCAAGAACAACTTGAAGATTAATGAAGACACATGCATGAATGCAAGAAGAACAGAAACATGCAATTGACACCAAACTTAATATGAAACACTAGACTCAAACGAGAAACATAAAATATTTTTGGTTTTTATGATTTTGTAAATTTTTTTTATGCTTTTTCGAAAATTAAGTGGAAAAGAAAATAAAGGTATCAAAATTCTTAATGAGAATTCCAGGAATCATGCAATGTAAGTCTAAGACTCCGGTCCAGGAATTAGACATGGCTTCATAGCCAGCCAAGCTTTCAAAGAAAGCTCCGGTCCAAAACACTAGACATGGCCAATGGCCAGCCAAGCCTTAGCAGATCACTGCTCCAACAGCAAGATTGATAGAAATCAACAAGCTCTTGTGATGATAAGTTGAAACCTCGGTCCAATAAAATTAGACATGGCTTCACAGCCAGCCAGACTTCAACAGATCATCATGAAACTCTAGAATTCATTCTCAAGAATTCTGAAAAAAAAATACCTAATCTAAGCAACAAGATGAACCGTCAGTTGTCCATACTCGAACAATCCCCGGCAATGGCGCCAAAAACTTGGTATGCGAAATTGTGATCAATACTTTTCACAAATCAAATAATCCCCGGTAATGAATCCAAAAACTTGGTGTTCAATACCATGGCATAAACACAACTTCGCACAACTAACCAGCAAGTGTACTGGGTCGTCCAAGTAATAAACCTTACGCGAGTAAGGGTCGATCCCACAGAGATTGTTGGTATGAAGCAAGCTATGGTCACCTTGTAAATCTTAGTCAGGCAGACTCAAATGGATATGAATGATGATATACGAATAAAACATAAAGATAGAGATAGAGATACTTATGTAATTCATTGGTAGGAATTTCAGATAAGCGTATGAAGATGCTTGTCCCTTCCATCTCTCTGCTTTCCTACTGTCTTCATCCAATCCTTCTTACTCCTTTCCATGGCAAGCTTATGCAAGGGTTTCACCGTTGTCAGTGGCTACCTCCCATCCTCTCAGTGGAAATGTTCAACGCACCCTGTCACGGCACGGCTATCCATCTGTCGGTTCTCAATCAGGCCGGAATAGAATCCAGTGATTCTTTTGCGTCTGTCACTAACGCCCCGCCTTCAGGAGTTTGAAGCTCGTCACAGTCATTCAATCATTGAATCCTACTCAGAATACCACAGATAAGGTTAGACCTTCCGGATTCTCTTGAATGCCGCCATCAGGTCTAGCCTATACCACGAAGACTCTGATCTCACGGAATGGCTGGCTCGGTTGTCAGGCGAGCACTCGGTTGTCAGGCGATCAACCATGCATCGTGTATCAGGAATCCAAGAGATATTCACCCAATCGAAGGTAGAACGGAGGTGGTTGTCAGTCACACGTTCATAGGTGAGAATGATGATGAGTGTCACGGATCATCACATTCATCAAGTTGAAGAACAAGTGATATCTTAGAACAAGAGCAAGCGGAATTGAAAAGAAGAACAATAGTAATTGCATTAATACTCGAGGTACAGTAGAGCTCCACACCTTAATCTATGGTGTGTAGAAACTCCACCGTTGAAAATACATAAGAACAAGGTCTAGGCATGGCCGTGAGGCCAGCCTCCCAATGATCTAAGAACTAAATGTCCAAAGATGATCAAAGGATCTAAAATAATCCAAAGATGAAAATACAATAGTAAAAGGTCCTACTTATAGAGAACTAGTAGCCTAGGGTTTACAGAGATGAGTAAATGACATAAAAATCCACTTCCGGGCCCACTTGGTGTGTGCTTGGGCTGAGCAATGAAGCATTTTCGTGTAGAGACTCCTCTTGGAGTTAAACGCCAGCTTTGGTGCCAGTTTGGGCGTTTAACTCCCATTCTTGTGCCAGTTCCGGCGTTTAACGCTGGGAATTCTGAGGGTGACTTTGAACGCCGGTTTGGGCCATCAAATCTTGGGCAAAGTATGGACTATCATATATTGCTGGAAAGCCCAGGATGTCTACTTTTCAACGCCGTTGATTGCGCGCCAATTGGGCTTCTGTAGCTCCAGAAAATCCACTTTGAGTGCAGGGAGGTCAGAATCCAATAGCATCTGCAGTCCTTTTTAGTCTCTGGATCAGATTTTTGCTCAGGTCCCTCAATTTCAGCCAGAAAATACCTGAAATCACAGAAAAACACACAAACTCATAGTAAAGTCCAGAAAAGTGAATTTTAACTAAAAACTAATAAAAATATACTAAAAACTAACTAGATCATACTAAAAACATACTAAAAACAATGCCAAAAAGCGTACAAATTATCCGTTCATCAGTGGCTCATCCCCTTTTAAGAACAAGGACAAAGGGAAAGGGCCAATGAACTAAAGATGAAGCTGCTCAAGGTTGTTGAGTCCCATGGTTGACACTTTCCAATTTTTGAATTCTGTTTAAGCCTTTGCTTTATTTACTTATTAAATAGTTGGTTCACGAAATTGTGATCATCAACAATGGCGCCAAAGACTTGGAGCTCTCAAACATGAATCACATTTTGTCACAACTTCGCACAACTAACCAGCAAGTGCACTAGGTCGTCCAAGTAATAAACCTTATGTGAGTAAGGGTCGATCCCACGGAGATTGTTGGTATGAAGCAAGCTATGGTCATCTTGTAAATCTCAGTTAGGCGGATTCAAATGGTTATAATGGTTTTTGAATATAAAGATAAATAAAGCATAAAATAGAGATAGAAATACTTATGTAAATCATTGGTGAAAATTTTAGATAAGCGTATGGAGATGCGTTGTCCCTTCTGAATCTCTACTTTCCTACTGCTTTCATCCAATCATTCTTACTCCTTTCCATGACAAGCTGTATGTTTGGGTTTCACCGGCGTCACTGGCTACTTCCCGTCCTCTCAGTGAAAATGGTCCAAATGCGCTGTCACCGCACGACTAATCATCTGTTGGTTCTCGATCATGTTGGAATAGGATCTATTGATCTTTTTGCGTCTGTCACTACGCCCAACACTCGTAAGTTAGAAGCTCGTCACAGTTATCCCATCTCAGATCCTACTCGAAATACCACAGACAAGGTTTAGAATTTCCGGATCTTAGGAATGGCCGCAAATAATTCTAACCTATACCACGAAGACTTGAAGGCTCGGTTGTCAGGCAAGGCAACCATGCGTCGTGGACCAGGAATCCAAGAGATACACACTCTAGCTCTCGCTTGTAGAACGGAAGTGGTTGTTAGGCACGCGTTCATAAGGACGGATGATAATGAGTGTCACGGATCATCACATCCATCAGGTTGAAGTACGAGTGATATCTTAGAACAAGAATAAGCTTGAATTGAATAGAAGAACAATAGTAATTGCATTAATACTCGAGGAACAGCAGAGCTCCAAACCTTAATCTATGGTGTGTAGAAACTCCACCGTTGAAAATACATAAGTAATGGTCCAGGCATGGCCAAATGGCCAGCCCTCAAAAGGTCTAAAATCGCATACAATAATTAAAGATCCATCAAAAGACAAGACGCTTAGTACAATAGTAAAAAGTTCTATTTATACTAAACAAGCTACTAGGGTTTACAGAAATAAGTCTAAGTGTAGAAATCCACTTCCGGGGCCCACTTTAGTGTGTGCTTGGGCTGAGCTTGAGCTTTACACGTGCAGAGGCTTCTCTTGGGGTTAAACGCCAAGTTGTAACGTGTTTTTGGCGTTTAACTATGGTTTGTGATGTGTTTTTAGCGTTTTACTCCAGAATGCAGCATGAAACTGGCATTGAATGCCAGTTTGCATAATCTAAACTCGAATAAAGTATGAACTATTATTTATTGATGGAAATCCCTGAATGCCTACTTTCCAACGCAATTAAGAGCGCGCCATTTGAAGTTCTGTAGCTCCAGAAAATCCATTTCGAGTGCAGGGAGGTCAAAATGCAACAGCATCAGTAGTCCTTTTTAGCCTGAACCAAATTTTTGCTCAGGTCCCTCAATTTTAGCCAGAAAATACCTGAAATCACAGAAAAACACACAAACTCATAGTAAAGTCCAGAAATGTGAATTTTGCATAAAACTAATAAAAACATCCCTAAAAGTAGCTAGATCCTACAAAAAACTACCTAAAAACAATGCCAAAAAGCGTATAAATTATCTGCTCATCACAACACCAGACTTAAATTATTGCTTGTCCCCAAGCAACTGAAAATCAAATAGGATAAAAAGAAGAGAATATACTATAAATCTCAAAATATCAATGAAGCTTAGTTCTAATTAGATGAGCGGGACTAGTAGCTTTTTGCTTCTGAACAGTTTTGGCATCTCACTTTATCCTTTGAAGTTTAGAATGATTGGCATCTATAAGAACTCAGAGTTTAGATAGTGTTATTAATTCTCCTAGTTAAGTATGTTGATTCTTGAACACAGCTACTTTTATGAGTCTTGGCCGTGGCCCTAAGCACTTTGTTTTCCAGTATTACCACTAGATACATAAATGCCACAGACACATGACTGGGTGAACCCTTTCAGATTGTGACTCAGCTTTGCTAAAGTCCCCAGTTAGAGGTGTCTAGAGCTCTTAAGCACACTCTTTTTGTTTTGGATCACGACTTTAACCACTCAGTCTCAAGCTTTTTCAATTGGACCTTCATGACACAAGCACATGGTTAGGGACAGCTTGATTTAGCCACTTAGGCCTGGATTTATTTCCTTGGGCCCTCCTATCCCTTGATGCTCAAAGCCTTGGATCCTTTTTACCCTTGCCTTTTGGTTTTAAGGGCTATTGGCTTTTTCTACTTGCTTTTTTTTCGCAAGCTTTGTTCTTCACTACTTTTTCAGATCATCAATAACATTTCTCTTTGTTCATCATTCTTTCAAGAGCCAACAATTTTAACATTCATAAACAACAAGATAAAAAATATGCACTGTTCAAGCATTCATTCATAAAACAAAAAGTATTGTCACCACATCAATATAATTAAACTAATTTCAAGGATGAATTCGAAACTCATGTACTTCTTGTTCTTTTATATTAGAAACATTTTTCATTTAAGAAAGGTAAAGGATTCATGGAATTATTCATAACCTTAAGACATAAACACTAGACACTAATGATCATGTAATAAAGACACAAACATAGACAAACATAAAGCATAAAGTCGAAAAACAGAGAGATAAGAACAAGGAAGTTAAGGAATGAGTCCACCTTAGCGAGGGTGGCACCTTCTTCTTGTAGGACCAATGGTGTTCTTGAGCTCCTCTATGGCTCTTCCTTGCCTTTGTTGATCCTCCCTCATAGCTCTTTGATCTTCTCTAATCTCATTGAGAATAATGGAGTGCTCTTGGTGTTCCACCCTTAATTGGTTCATGTCATGACTCAATTCTTCTAGAGAAGTGTTGAGTTGTTCCCAATAGTTGCTTGGAGGAAAATGCATCCCTTGAGGCATCTCAGGGATTTCTTGATGATGAGCTTCCTCATGCGTCTCTTGAGATCCATGGATAGGCTTTCTTGTTTGCTCTATCCTCTTCGTAGTGATGGGCTTGTCCTCTTCAATGAGGATGTCTCCTTCTATGACAACTCCAGCTAAGTAGCATAGATGGCAAATGAGATGAGGAAAAGCTAGCCTTGCCAAGGTGGAGAGCTTTTCAGCTACTTTGTAGAGTTCTAGAGAGATGACTTCATAAACTTCTACTTCCTCTCCAATCATGATGCTATGGATTATGATGGCCCGATCCACAGTTACTTTGGATCGGTTGCTAGTGGGGATGATGGAGCGTTGGATGAACTCCAACCATCCTCTAGCCACAGGCTTAAGTTCCAGTCTTCTCAATTGAACCCGCTTGCCTTTTGAGTCTCTTTTCCATTGAGCTCCTTCCACACATATGTCCATGAGGACTTGGTCTAACCTTTGATCAAAGTTGACCCTTCTAGTGTAGGGGGGTACGTCTTCTTGCATCATAGGCAAGTTAAACGCCAACCTTACGTTCTCTGGACTGAAATCTAAGCATTTCCCCCGAACCATTGTAAGATAATTCTTTGGATTCGGGTTCATACTTTGATCATGGTTCCTAGTGATCCATGCATTGGCATAGAACTCTTGAACCATTAAGATTTCGACTTGTTGAATGGGGTTGGTAAGAACTTCCCAACCTCTTCTTAGGATCTCATGTCGAATCTCCGGATACTCATTTTTCCTGAGCATGAAAGGGACCTCAGGGATCACCTTCTTCTTGGCCACAACTTCATAGAAGTGGTCTTGATGGGCTTTTGAGATGAACCTCTCCATCTCTCATGACTCAGAGGTAGAAGCAATTGTCTTCCCTTTTCTCTTTCTAGAGGTTTCTCCGGTCTTAGGTGCCATAAATGATTATGGAAAAATAAAAAGCTATGCTTTTACCACACTAAACTTAGAATGTTGCTCGCCCTCGAGCAAAAAAAGAAAGAATAGAAGAAGAAGAAGAAGAAGATATGGAGGAGAGGGAGAGAGGTGTGGGTTTCGGCCAAGGGGGAGAAGAGAGGGTAGTGATGTGTGAAAATGAAGAAGGATGGAGGGGTTTATATAGTGGAGGGAGAGGGGTTTATGGTTCGGTCATGTAGGGTGGGTTTGGGTGGGAAAGAGATTTTGAATTTGAAGGTAGGTGGGGTTTATGGGGAAGAGAGGAAGGATGTGAGTGGTGAAGAGGTGATGAGGAAAAGTGATTGAAGTGATTGGTGAATGATGTTTGGGGAAGAGTGTTATGAAAAGGTGTGAGAGGGGGAGATGGGGTAGGTGGGGATCCTGTGGGGTTCACAAATCCTGAGGTGTCAAGGATTAATCATCCCTGCACAATTTAGGCGTGTAAAATGCCCTCTGTATGCAATCCTGGCATTTAACGCCAGACTGCTGCCTATTTCTGGCGTTAAACGCTAGCTCTATGCTTGTTTCTGGCGTTAAACGCCACTTTGCTGCTTGTTTCTGGCGTTTAACGCCAGCTTTCCTCAGGGTGCGATCCTGGCGTTTAAACGCCAGACTGCTGCTTGTTTCTGGCATTCAACGCCAGCTTCATGCTCTGTTCTGGCGTTAAACGCCAGCCAGATGCTCCTTAAACGCCAGTAAGCTCTTCCTCCAGGGTGTGCTGTTTTTGATGCTATTTTTTATTTTTCTTTGATTTTTGTAGTTATTTTTGTGACTCCACATGATCATGAACCTAAGAAGACATAAAAGAACAATAGAAAACATAGATAAATAAAAATTGGGTTGCCTCCCAACAAGTGCTTCTTTAATGTCAATAGCATGACAGTGAGCTCTCATGAAGCTTCACAGATGTTCAGAGCATTGTTGGGACCTCCCAACACCAAACTTAGAGTTTGATTGTGGGGGCTTTGTTTGTCTCTGTATTGAGAGAAGTTTATCGTGCCTCTTTTCCATGTTTAGAGAAGGATAACCTTGAGCTTTAAAAACAAGGTAATCCCCAATCAATTGAAGGACTAGTTCACTTCTGTCAACATCAATCACAGCTTTTGCTGTGGCTAGGAAGGGCCTTCTAAGAATGATGGATTCATTCTCATCCTTCCCAATGTCTAATATTATGAAATCATTAGGGATGTAAAAGCCTTTAACCTTCACTAACACGTCCTCTACCAATCCATAAGCTTGTTTTATTGACTTGTCTGCCATCTCTAATGAGATTCTTGCAGCTTGTACCTCAAAGATCCCCAGCTTCTCCATTACAGAGAGTGGCATAAGATTTATACCTGACCCTAGGTCACACAGAGCCTTCTCAAAGGTCATGGTGCCTATAGTACAGGATATTAAGAATTTACCCGGATCTTGTTTCTTTTGAGGTAAAGTTTACTGAACCCATGTATTTAGTTCACTAATGAGCAAGGGAGGTTCCTCTTCCCAAGTCTCATTACCAAATAACTTGGCATTTAGCTTCATGATGGCTCCTAGATATTGAGCAACTTGCTCTTCTATTACATCTTCATCCTCTTCAGAGGAAGAATAGTTCTCAGAGCTCATGAATGGCAGAAGGAAGTTTAATGGAATCTCTATGGTCTCTATATGAGCCTCAGATTCCTTTAGGTCCTCAATAGGGAACTCCTTTCTGTCTAGGGGACGTCCCATGAGGTCTTCCTCATTGGGATTCACGTCCTCCCCTTCCTCTTTGGATTCGGCCATTTTGATAATATTAATGGCCTTGCACTCTCTTTTTGGATTCTCTTCTGCATTGCTTGGGAAAGTACTATGAGGAGTTTCAGTGATTTTCTTACTCAGCTGACCCACTTGTGCCTCCAAGTTTCTAATAGAGGACCATATTTCATTCATGAAACTTAAAGTGGCCTTAGATAGATCAGAGACTATGTTTGCTAAGCTAGAGGGGCTGTGCTCAGAATTCTCTGTCTGTTGCTGAGAAGATGATGGAAAAGGCTTGCTATTGCTAAACCTATTTCTTCCACCATTATTAAAGCCTTGTTGGGGCTTTTGTTGATCCTTCCATGAGAAATTTGGATGATTTCTCCATGAAGGATTATAGGTGTTTCCACAGGCTTCACCCATGTAATTCACCTCTGCCATTGCAGGGTTCTCAGGATCATAGGCTTCTTCTTCAAAAGATGCCTCTTTAGTACTGTTGGATGCATTTTGCAATCCATTCAGACTCTGAGAAATCATGTTGACTTGCTGAGTCAACATTTTGTTCTGAGCCAATATGGCATTCAGGGCATCAATTTCAAGAACTCCCCTCTTATGAGGCATCCCATTACTCACAGGATTCCTTTCAGAGGTGTACATAAATTGGTTATTTGCAACCATGTCAATAAGTTCTTGAGCTTCTATAGGCGTTTTCTTTAGGTGAATGGATCCACCTGCAGAGTGGTCCAGTGACATCTTAGAATGTTCAGATAGACCATCATAGAATATATCTAAAATGGTCCACTCTGAAAGCATGACAGAAGGACACTTTTTAGTCAACTGCTTATATCTTTCCCAAGCTTCATAGAGGGATTCACCATGCATCTTTTTACTTTAAGGTCTGAACATTCATTCTAAGCTTGCTCAGCTTTTGAGGAGGAAAGAACTTGGCCAAGAAGGCCGTGACCAACTTATCCCAAGAGTCCAAGCTATCTTTAGGTTGTGAGTCCAACCATGTTCTAGCCCTGTCTCTTACAGCAAAAGGGAAAAGCATGAGCCTGTAGACTTCAGGATCTACACTATTAGTCTTAACAGTCTCACAGATCTACAAGAACTCAGTTAAAAACTGATAGGGGTCTTCTGATGGAAGTCCATGAAACTTGCAGTTCTGTTGCATTAGGGCAACTAGTTGAGGTTTCAGCTCAAAATTGTTTGCTCCAATGGCAGGAATTGAGATGCTTCTTCCATAAAAATTAGAAGTAAGTGTAGTATAATCACCAAGCATCCTCCTTGCATTATTATTGGGTTCGGCCATGTCTCCTTCTTTTTCGAGATTTTCTGTAAGGTTTTCTCTGATTTTTTGTGCTTTAGCTTCTCTTAGTTTCTTCTTCAGAGTCCTTTTAGGTTTAGGGTCTGCTTTAACAAGAATGTCCTTGTCCTTGCTCCTGCTCATATGAAAAAGAAGAGAACAGAAAAGAAGAGTAATCCTCTATGTCACAGTATAGAGATTTCTTTATGTGAGTATAAGAAAAGAAGAATAAGAATGAAGAAGGGAAAAATTCGAACAGAGAGGAAAAGAGAGGGTTCGAATTTTAAGATGAAGAGAAGTGTTAGTAAATAAATAAAATAAATAGAAAGAGATGAGAGGGAGAGAATTTCGAAAATTATTTTTGAAAAATAGTTAGTGATTTTCGAAAATTGAGAGAAGAAATACAATTAAAATTAAAATTTGAAATAATTAGTTAATTAAAAGAATTTTGAAAAAGAGTGAGGAATTTTCGAAAATTAGAGAGAAAAGTAGTTAGGTGGTTTTGAAAAAGATAAGAAATGGTAAAACAAACAAAAAGTCAATTAGTTAGTTGAAAAAGATTTGAAAATAAATTTTGAAAAGATAAGAAGCTAGAAAAGATTTTGAAATTGATTTTGAAAAAGATATGATTTGAAAAGATATAATTGAAAAATATTTGATTTTTAAAATTAAAATAGATTACTTGACTAACAAGAAACTAAAAGATATCATTCTAGAATTTAAAGATTGAACCTTTCTTAACAAGAAAGTAACAAACTTCAAATTTTTGAATCAATCACATTAATTGTTGGTAAAGTTTTTGAAAAATGAAATGAAATTAAGAAAAAGATTTTGAAATTACTTTTTAAAATTTTCGAAAAATAATAAGAAAAATGAAAAAAAATTTTATTTTTGAAAAAGATTTTGAAAAGATAGGATTTTTAAAATTGAAATCTTGACTTGACTAACAAGAAACAACTTATTTTAAAAAATTTTGACTATGTCAACCTAAATATTTCAAAAATTATGAGTAAAATAAGAAAAAGATATTTTTTTAATTTTTAAATTTTTAATGAGGAGAGAGAAAAACACGAAAATGACTCAAAACATGAAAATTTTGGATTAAAACACATTATGTATGCAAGAACACTATGAATGTCAAGATGAACACCAAGAACACTTTGAAGATCAAGATGAACATCAAGACTTATTTTTGAAAAATTTTCAAGAAAAGAAAAACATGCAAGACACCAAACTTAGAAATTTTTCATGCTTAGACAGTATGAATGCAAAAATGCATATGAAAAACAACAAAAGATACAAAACAAGAAAATATGAAGATCAAACAAAAAGACTTACCAAGAACAACTTGAAGATCATGAAGAACACCATGCATGAATTTTTTGAAAAAATGCATAAATTTTAAAATCATGCAATTGACACCAAACTTAAAAATTGACACTAGACTCAAACAAGAAACACAAAATATTTTTTGTTTTTATGATTTTATTAATTTTTTTGGTTTTTTTTCGAAAATTATCTTTAGAAAAATGAAAAAGATAAAAATTTTAAAAGATTTTTGAAAGCATTTTGAAAAGAAAATTACCTAATCTGAGCAACAAGATGAACCGTCAGTTGTCCAAACTGAAACAATCCCCGGCAACGGCGCCAAAAACTTGGTGCACGAAATTGTGATCATCAACAATGGCACCAAAGACTTGCAGCTCTCAAACTTGAATCACACTTTGTCACAACTTCGCACAACTAATCAGCAAGTGCACTGGGTCATCCAAGTAATAAACCTTACGTGAGTAAGGGTCGATCCCACGGAGATTGTTGGTATGAAGCAGGCTATGGTCATCTTGTAAATCTCAGTTTGGCGGTTTCAAATGGTTATGATGGTTTTTGAATATAAAGATAAATAAAGCATAAAATAGAGATAGAAATATTTATGTAAATCATTGGTGGGAATTTCAGATAAGCATATGGAGATGTGTTGTCCCTTCTGAATCTCTGCTTTCCTACTGCTTTCATCCAATCATTCTTACTCCTTTCCATGGCAAGCTGTATGTTCGGGTTTCACCGGCGTCAATGGCTACCTCCCGTCCTCTCAGTGAAAATGGTCCAAATGCGCTGTCACCGCACGGCTAATCATCTGTCGGTTCTCGATCATGTTGGAATAGGATCCATTGATCCTTTTGCGTCTGTCACTACGCCCAACACTTGCGAGTTTGAAACTCGTCACAGTCATCCCATCTCTGATCCTACTCGAAATACCACAGACAAGGTTTAGACTTTTCGGATCTTAGGAATGGCCACCAATAATTCTATCTTATACCACGAAGACTCTGATCTCACGAAATGGAAGGCTCGGTTGTCAGGCGAGGCAACCATGCGTCGTGGACCAGGAATCCAAGAGATACAAACTCTAGCTCTCGCTTGTAGAACGGAAGTGGTTGTCAGGAACTCGTTCATAAGGACGGATGATGATGAGTGTCACGGATCATCACATCCATCAGGTTGAAGTACGAGTGATATCTTAGAACAAGAATAATCTTGAATTGAATAGAAGAACAATAGTAATTGCATTAATACTCGAGGAACAGCAGAGCTCCACACCTTAATCTATGGTGTGTAGAAACTCCACCGTTGAAAATACATAAGTGATGGTCCAGGCATGGCCATATGGCCAGCCCCCATGAAGGTCTAAAATCGCATACACTGATTAAAGATCCATCAAAAGACAAGACGCTTAGTACAATAGTAAAAAGTTCTATTTATACTAAACTAGCTACTAGGGTTTATAGAAATAAGTCTAAGTGCTGAAATCCACTTCTGGGGCCCACTTTGGTGTGTGCTTGGGCTGAGCTTGAGCTTTACACGTGCAGAGGCTTCTCTTGGGGTTAAATGCCAAGTTGTAACGTGTTTTTGGCGTTTAACTCTGGTTTGTGACGTGTTTCTGGCATTTTACTCCAGAATGCAGCATGGAACTGGCGTTGAATGCCAGTTTGCGTCGTCTAAACTCGAATAAAGTATGGACTATTATATATTGCTGGAAAGCCCTGGATGTCTACAGAAAATCCATTTCGAGTGCAGGAAGGTCAGAATCCAACAGCATTAGCTGTCTTTTTTTCAGCCGAAATCAGACTTTTGCTCAGGTCCCTCAATTTTCAGCCAGAAAATACCTGAAATCACAGAAAAACACACAAACTCATAGTAAAGTCCAGAAACGTGAATTTTGCATAAAAACTAATAAAAATATCCCTAAAAGTAGCTAGATCCTACTAAAAACTACCTAAAAACAATGCCAAAAAGTGTATAAATTATCTGCTCATCAATTGTCATGCTAGGGTAGTTTATGTTTTATGCTTAGTTTTAATTCCTGTTTGAAGTCCTTATGACGTTTTTTTACAAGAAAGAAAATGCCATGTATTTCAAGTCTTCATTTCAACTTAAAAAAAGTAGAGCTTGTCTCCATAAGAGTTACTGTGAGTTGTGCAAAAATAATAAGAGAGACCAAGGCCAAGAGGGATCATTAAACAAACTAAGAAACAAGAAACTAAGTGTAGAACCTTGATGAACTAAAAAGAAAATGAGTCATGGAGAGCAACTAGTCCTAGAAGGTATAACAAAGGAAGACTAAGGGGTGTTCCTTGAATATCCATAGAACCAAGAGGTAGTAAGCAATAAAGGCCCAAGGCTCTGAGCATCAACTACTGGGATAGAAAAAGAAAAATTAGAAAGCTCAAAAAGAATTAAAGATCTCAGTAGATGCTTGTGGTGAAGATGTGTCAAGAAGAGACCTGGGCAAGTAAATTCTTAGGGGTGTCTCAACACCCAGTACCCTAAAACCAACTGGTTTGGGAGTGCTAATTGAAAGCCTAATTAAAGGGTTGTCTTGAGACAAAACACTTAGAGTCATGGTCAAGAAAGTAAAACAACCTTTACTACTTCAAGGTAACAATCAATAGAAAGGACCCCTGAAGCCTATACCTGAAGAAACCCTCAAGGATCCAAAAGCTTTCCATGACAATTAAAACATTCATACATGTGTTGGACACTTAGTTTTACTCTTAGTTGTTTTACAATCATTCAAAGCCAAGGCCTCAAGATATAAAGGTTTACTCACATTGATTTGCTTGGGACAAGCAAAGCTTAAGTTTGGTGTTGTGATGACTTGCATCATCTATCCTTCTTTCTTGCATAAAGAAGACCATAAAAGAGCATAAATCTCATTTGATCAGTACAATTCATGCATTATTTGATGAATATTATGGTACATTACTTTGAGATGAGTTATGCTGAATTTTAGGTGAAAAAGGCATCAAAATGGGTCGAAGACAAACAAGAAGCTGGGTGTGTGAAACTGGCGTGCCACTTGAAGCAAACGCCACAAAAATGCACTGGCGTGGCATGTCAGGAGCTAGGCGTGGCACGCCAATACTAAAGTCCAGGGAAGAAGCCAAGCATGCATATGGGCATGGCAAGCCAGGGACTGGGCGTGGCACGCTAGTACAAAATTCCAGAGAGCAAAATGGAGCACACAAAAGGGGCGTGGCATGCCAGGTTGGGCATGGCACGCCTGACCCATCAACTACTATGGGCGTGCCACTTGAGCAAAGGGGCATGGCACGCCAACTCACCATCTCAAGAAGAACCTCCACTATGGCGCGTCACTTGGTGTCGAAGACGTGGCACGCCAGCTCCAAGAAGTCACTTGGGCGTGCCACTTGAGCAGCATAGAGTGGCACGCTGGTACAATAATCCAGAGAAGGAGCTGAAGGCAACTAAAGACTGGGCGTGCCACTTGAAGTTGAAGGTGTGGCACGCCAACCTCTCAATCTCACTTAGGCGTGCCACTTGGTATCGAAGGGGCGTGGCACGCCAGACCCTGGGCGTGCCACGCTAGTGCAACTTTACAGAAAAGCTTAGCCAAGCATAGAGCGAGGGCGTGGCTAGCCAGACCCTGGGCGTGCCACGCTAGTTCAAGTTTCCATAGGCAAAGAAAAGTGGAAAAAGGCAAAGGGCATGCCACTTGAGTTTGAAGGCGTGGCACGCCAACACAAGAATTCCACTATGGTGTGCCACTTGAGTTCAAAGGCGTGGGACACCAAGGTTGACAAAGGGACGAGTGTGCCACTTGAAAGATTGGGCGTGGCACGCCAAGCTAGAAATGAAGGGCATGTGACACTCCAGCTGAGAAGTCACGCTTATTGAGTGTTTTCTTTTCCCTCCAAAATGTAATTTTCCCTTTTCACTTTTGTAATTCTTTTATTTTACTAGGAGTAGTATAAATACCCCCAAGGAGTACTGAAGAGGGGTTAAGCAGTAAGTTTTAGATCCACTTTTACACTTCACTTTTGAGTACTTTTTGAGCTATGAGTAGCTAAGTTCTCTCTCATTGAGAGAGGGAACTCTGTTGTACTTGATGGATTGATAATAGTGAAATTCTTCTTCTCTTCATCTTCTCTTTGATTTGCTAGAAGGAATTTCGTTCTTAATGCTTAGTGTTCAATTATCTTGGGAAAGAGATTGAATGCAATTGGGTTTCATGGGAACCTTAGGAAAGGAAACATGAAACCATGCTTGAAATCCATTCTCACACTTGAGTAAAATATGGGTTTTGGTGTTTAGATATGTGACATATAATCCTCCCTCTACCTGGACCTATAAGGGTGTGTGGTATAATCAGGGACCAAGCATATCTCTCTTCATGAGCAATTAGACCAAGGAATTGGCTATTGATCAAGATCTGAGAGATTGAGTCACCAAGGGATTGGGGCTCAATCAACATGATTGCCAAGAGGTCAAGGAGTTGCATGATTGAAGAGGATATAAGCTAGATTTGATCCAAAGAGACAATTCCTCCCAATCTCAATGAATTTCCCATTCTTATCTATCCATTTCTTTACAGCTTAATTTTTACATTCAGCAATTCCCCACTCCCATTTACATTCAAGTCATTTATGATTCAGTACTTTACATTCTGTAATTTCCGTTTATGCACTTTATTGCTTTTCTTTATATTTTAGTCATTTACATTTATATCATTTACAATTTTGCACTTCACAATCTTATTGATCCGCTTGACAAATTCATCAACCAATTAAAACTGCTTGAATTTGCCAAATCTTTGTGGATACGATCCCACTCCACTGTGGGTTATTACTTGGCGATAATTTTGGTGTGCTTGCCAAAAGAACTAATTCACTATTTTTTGAATGGGGTGTGAATTAGAACTTATCACCCCCTCACAGAGAACTTATCCTAAGATGCAATAAACCTTGAAAAAGAAGGAAGGATCAATAAATAAAAAGTCTCATAGGATGCAATCAAGCAAGTATTCAAGAGCATGATAAAGACCTAAAAACCAGTAAAGGAATGAACTTAAGTTGCTATGCATGAAACCCCATAGACCAAGAACTTGACTTCTATAATAATGATTTGTTTATCTTGTTCTTTCATTCATCCTTCCTATATTTCAGTACTTGCTTAGGGACAAGCAAGCTTTAAGTTTGGTATTGTGATGCCAGTGCATCTTGGCCAGTTTCACTGACCTACTGGTGCACGAAATTGTGATCATCAACAATGGTGCCAAAAAATTGGTAGCGCTCTCAAACGTGAATCACACTTAGTCACAACTCCGCATAACTAACCAGCAAGTGCACTGGGTCTTCCAAGTAATACGTTACGTGAGTAAGGGTCGATCCCACGGAGATTGTTGGTATGAAGCAAGCTATAGTCATCTTGTAAATATCAGTTAGGCGGATAATAATTGATTATGGAGTTTTCGAATAATAATAATAAATAAAACATAAAATAAAGATAGAAATACTTATGTAAATCATTGGTGAGAATTTCGGATAAGTGTATGGAGATGAATTGTCCCTTTTGGATCTCTGCTTTCCTATTGCCTTCCCTCAATCCTTCTTACTCCTTTCCATGGCAAGCTATATGTAGGGCATCACCATTGTCAATGGCTACATCCTATCCTCTAAGTGAAAATGGTCCAAATGCTCTGTCACAGCACGGCTAATCATCTGTCGGTTCTCAATCATGTCGGAATAAAATTCCTTGATTCTTTTACGTTTGTCATCACACCCAACAATCGTGAGTTTGAAGCTCGTCACAGTCATTCAATCCCGGAATCGTACTCGGAATACCACAGACAAGGTTAGAATTTCTGGCTTCCCACGAATGCCGCCATCAATTCTAGCTTATACCACGAAGATTCTGATTAAGGAATCCAAGAGATATGCGCCTAGTCTAAGGTAGAACGGAAGTGGTTGTCAGTCACACGTTCATAGGTGAGAATGATGATGAGTGTCACAGATCATCACATTCATCATGTTGAAGTGCAACGAATATCTTAGAATAAGAACAAGCAGAATTGAATAGAAAATAGTAGTAATTGCATTGAAACTTGAGGTACAGCAGAGCTCCACACCCTTAATCTATGGTGTGTAGAAACTCCACCGTTGAAAATACATAAGTGATGAAGATCCAGGCATGGCCGAGCCCCCAAATGTGATCAATAGTCTCCTAGATGGATAATGGAATAAAACTGAGACCAAAGATGAAAATACAATAGTAAAAAGTTCTATTTATACTAAACTAGCTACTAGGGTTTACAGAAGTAAGTAATTGATGCAGAAATCCACTTCCGGGGCCCACTTGGTGTGTGCTTGGGCTGAGCTTGAGCTTTACACGTGCAGAGGCTTCTTTTGGAGTTGAACGCCAAGTTGTAACATGTTTTTGGCGTTCAACTCTGGTTCGTGACGTGTTTCTGGCGTTTGACTCCAGAATGCAGCATGAAACTGGCGGTGAGCGCCAATTTACGTCATCTAATCACGAATAAAGTATGGACTATTATATATTGTTGAAAAGCTCTGGATGTTTACTTTCCAACACCATTAAGAGTGCGGCATTTGGAGTTCTGTAGCTCCAAAAAATTCATTTCGAGTGTAGGGAGGTCAGTTTCCAACAGCATCAGCAGTCCTTTGTCAGCCTCCTTATCAGAGTTTTTCTCAGGTCCCTCAATTTCAGCCAGAAATTACCTGAAATCATAGAAAAACACACAAACTCATAGTAAAGTCCAAAAATGTGAATTTTGCATAAAAACTAATGAAAACATCCCTAAAAGTAGCTAAATTATACTAAAAACTGTCTAAAAACAATGCCAAAAAGCATATAAATTATCCGCTCATCACAACACCACACTTAAATTGTTACTTGTCCCCAAGCAACTGAAAATCAATTAGGATAAAAAGAAGAGAATATACTATAAATTCCAGAATATCAATGAATATTAGTCCTAATTAGATGAGCGGGACTTGTAGCTTTTTGCCTCTGAACAGTTTTGGCATCTCACTTTTTCCTTTGAAGTTTAGAATGATTGGCATCTCTAGGAACTTAGAATTTCAGATGGTGTTATTGATTCTCCTAGTTAAGTTTGTTGATTCTTGAACACAGCTACTTTTATGGGTCTTGGCCGTGGCCCTAAGCACTTTGTTTTACAGTATTACCACCGGATACATAAATGCCACAGACACATGACTGGGTGAATCTTTTCAGATTGTGACTCAACTTTGCTAAAGTCTCCAGTTAAAGGTGTCTAGAGCTCTTAAGCACACCCCTTTTTGCTTTAGATCACGACTTTAACCACTTAGTCTCAAGCTTTTCACGTGGACCTGCATGCCACAAGCACATGGTTAGGGACAGCTTGATTTAGCCGCTTAGGCCTAGATTTTATTTCCTTGGGCCCTCCTATCCATTGATGCTCAAAGCCTTGGACCCTTTTTGCCCTTGCCTTTTGGTTTTAAGGGTTATTGGCTTTTTCTGCTTGCTTTTTCTTTTTCTTTCTATTTGTTTTTCGCCACTTCTCTTTTTTTTTTTCAAGCTTTTGCTTTTTCACTGCTTTTTCTTGCTTCAAGAATCAAATTTATGATTTTTCAGATTATCAATAGCATTTCTCTTTGTTCATAATTCTTTCAAGAGCCAACAATTTTAACATTCATAGACAACAAGATAAAAAATATGCACTGTTCAAGCATTTATTCAGAAAATAAAAATTATTGTCACCACATCAATATAATTAAACTAAATTCAAGGATAATTTCGAAATTCATGTACTTCTTGTTCTTTTGAATTAGAAACATTTTTCATTTAATAGAGGTGAATGATTTATGAAATTATTCATAGCCTTAAGACATAGTTACTATATACTAATGATCATGTAATAAAGACACAAAACATAAACATACATATAGCATAAAAATAGAAATAAAACAGAGAGATAAGAATAAGGAAGTTAAGGAATGAGTCTACCTTAGTGAGGGTGGACCAATGGTGCTTTTTGAGCTCCTTTATGTCTCTTCCTTGCCTCTGTTGCTTGATCCCTAGTGATTTTGGTGCTCTTATCCTTAGTTGCTCCCAATAGTTGTGTAGAGGAAAATATATCCCCTGAGCTATCTTAGGGATTTCTTGATGAGGGAATTTCTCATGCTCTCTTGATGTGCAGTCAAATACTCTATTACTGAGCTATGGATCCTTGAGATGAATCTCTCCATCTCCCATGACTCAGAGGTGGAAGCTTTTGTCTTCTCTTTTGTCTTCTCTTTCTTTTCTTTTTTTTTTTTTTGAGGTTTCTCTAGCCTTAGGTGCCATCAATGGTTATGGAAAAACAAAAAAGTTATGCTTTTACCACACCAAACTTAGAATGTTGCTCGCCCTCGAGCAAAGAAGAAAGAATGGAAGGAGAAGAAAATATGGAGGAGAGGGAGAGATGTGTATATTTTGGCCATATGGGTGGGATTGGGTGGGAAAGAGATGGATGGATGTGAGTGGTGAAGAGGTGATGGGGAAGAAGAGAGAATGTGAGTTGAGGTAGGTGGGGATCCTGTGGGGTCCACAGATCCTGAGGTGTCAAGGATTTTCATCCCTACAACAATGAGGCGTGTAAAATGCCCTCTGTATGCAATCTTGGGGTTTAACGCCAGATTGGTGCTTGTTTCTGGCGTTAAACGCCAGCTCTAAGCTTGTTCTGGGCGTTCAACGCCCATCTGCAGCATGTTTCTGGCGTTGAACACCAGCTTTCCTCAGTGTGCAATCCTGGCATTTAAACGCCATATTGCTGCATGTTTCTGGTGTTCAGCGCCAGATCCATGCTCTGTTCTGGCGTTGAACGCCAGCCAGATGCTCCTTACTGGCGTTTAAACGCCAATAAGTCCTTCCTCTAAGGTGTGATTTTTCTTCTGCTATTTTTTATTCTGTTTCTAATTTTAGTATTTTTTTTGTGACTCCACATGATCATGAACCTAATAAAACATAAAAGAACAATAAAAAGAAAAATAAAATTAGATAAATAAAAATTGGGTTACCTCCCAATAAGCGCTTCTTTAATGCCAATAGCTTGACAGTGCATTCTCATAGAGCCACACAAGTGATCAGGTCAATGTTGTAGACTCCCAACACCAAACTTAGAGTTTGGATGTGGGGATTCAACACCAAACTTAGAGTTTGGCCGAGCCCTCTCAACCCCAAACTTAGAGTTTGATTGTGGGGGCTTTGTTTGACTCTGTACTGAGAGAAGCTTTTCATGCTTCCTCTCCATTGTTAAAGAAGGAGATCCTTGAGCCTTGAATACAAGGTAGTCCCCATTCAATTGAAGGACTAATTCTCCTCTGTTAACATCTATCACAGCTCCTGCTGTGGCTAGGAAAGGTCTTCCAAGGATGATGCATTCATCCTCCTCCTTCCTAGTGTCTAAGATTATGAAATCAGCAGGGATGTAAAGGCCTTCAACCTTTACCAACACGTCCTCTACCAATCCATAAGCTTGTCTTACTGACTTGTCTGCCATTTGTAATGAAAATATGGCAGGCTATACCTCAATGATCCCCAGCTTCTCCATTACAGAGAGTGGTATAAGGTTTATACCTGACCCCAGGTCACACAGAGCTTTTTCAAAGATCATGGTGCCTATGGTGCAGGGTATTACGAATTTGCCATGATCTTGTCTCTTTTGAGGTAAAGTTTGCTGAACCCATGTATCTAGTTCACTAATGAGCAAGGGAGGTTCACCTCCCCAAGTCTCATTACCAAATAACTTGGCATTCAGCTTTATGATAGCTCCTAAATATTGAGCAACTTGCTCTCCAGTTACATCTTCATCCTCTTCAGAGGAAGAATAGTCTTCAGAGCTCATGAATGGCAGAAGGAGGTTTAATGGAATCTCTAAGGTCTCTATATGAGCCTCAGTTTCCTTTGGGTCCTCAATAGGGAACTCCTTCTTGCTTGAGAGACATCCCATGAGGTCTTCCTCATTGGGATTCACGTCTTCTCCTTCCTCTTTAGGTTCGGCCATATTGATTATATCAATGGCCTTGCACTCTCTTTTTGGATTTTCTTCAGTATTGCTTGGGAGAGTACTAGGAGGAGTTTCAGTGACTTTCTTACTCAGCTGGCCCACTTGTGCCTCCAGATTTCTGATGGAGGACCTTGTTTCACTCATGAAATTTAAAGTGGCTTTGGACAGATCAGAGACTATATTTGCTAAGTTAGAGATATTTTGCTCAGAATTCTCTATCTGTTGCTGAGAAGATGATGGAAAATGCTTGCTATTGCTGAGCCTGTTTCTTCCACCATTATTAAAGCCTTGTTGAGGCTTTTGTTGATCCTTTCATGAGAAATTTGGATGATTTCTCCATGAGAGGTTATAGGTGTTGCCAAAGGCTTCCCCCATGTAATTTACCTCTACCATTGCAGGGTTTTCAGGATCATAAGCTTCTACTTCAGAAGATGCCTCTTTAGTACTGTTGGATGCATTTTGCCATCCATTCAGACTTTGAGAAATCATGTTGACTTGTTGAGTCAATATTTTGTTCTGAGCCAAAATGGCATTCAGAGCATCAATTTTAAAAACTCCCTTTCTTTGAGGCGTCCCATTATTCACGGAATTCCTCTCAAAAGTGTACATGAATTAGTTATTTGCAACCATATTAATAAGTTCTTGAGCTTCTGCATGCATTTTCTTTAGGTGAATGGATCCACCTACAAAATGGTCTAATGACATCTTAAAGAACTCAGATAGACCATAATAGAATATATCTATCATGGTCCATTCTGAAAACATGTCATAAGGACATCTTTTGGTCATCTGTTTATATCTTTCCCAAGCTTCAAAGAGGGATTCACCATCTTTTTGTTTGAACGTCTGAACATCCACTCTAAGCATGCTCAGCTTTTGAGGAGGAAAGAACTTAGCCAAGAAGGCCGTGACCAGCTTATCCCAGGAGTCCAGGCTATCTTTAGGTTGAGAGTCCAACCATGCTCTAGCTCTGTCTCTTACAGCAAAAGGGAAAAGCATGAGCCTGTAGACTTCAGGATCTACTCCATTAGTCTTAACAGTCTCACAGATCTGCAAGAACTCAGTTAAGAGCTGGTAGGGATCTTCTGATGGAAGTCCATGAAACTTGCAGTTTTGTTGCATTAGAGCAACTAATTGAGGTTTCAATTCAAAATTGTTTGCTCCAATGGCAGGAATTGAGATGCTTCTTCCATCAAACTTGGACGTAGGTGTAGTATAATCACCAAGCATCCTTCTTACATTATTGTTGTTGGGTTCGGCTGCCATCTCCTTTTCTTGTTCGAAAATTTCAGCAAGGTTGTCTCTGGATTGTTGTAATTTAGCTTCTCTTAGTTTCCTCTTCAGAGTCCTTTCAGGTTCTAGATCAGCTTCAACAAGAATACCTTTTTCCTTGTTCCTGCTCATATGAAAGAGAAGAGAACAGAAAAAGAAGAAGAATCCTCTATGTCACAGTAAAGAGGTTCCTTATTATTAGTAGAAGAAGAAAGGGGATAAAGAAAGGAGAATCCAAACACAAGGGTGAGGATAAGGGCAGTGATTTGAGATGAAGAGAAGTGTTAGTAAATGAATGAATAAATAGAATAAGATGAGAGAGGGAGAAATTTTCGAAAATAAATTTTGAAAAGGAGTTAAATGATTTTCGAAAATAAAGATAAGAAATAAAATTAAAATTAAAATTTAAAACAATTAATTAATTAAAAAAAGAATTTTTGAAAAAGAGGGAGGTATTTTCGAAAATTAGAGAGAGAAAAGTTGTTAGGTGGTTTTGAAAAAGATAAGAAACAAACAAAAAGTCAAATAGTTAGTTGAAAAAGATTTGAAAATCAAATTTGAAAAGATAAGAAGATAAGAAGAAAAGAAGTTAGAAAAGATTTTTTAAAATCAAATTTTTTGGAAAAAGGTAAAATTTTGAAAAAAAAAAGATATGATATAAAAGATAAAATAAAAAGATATGATTAAAAAGATATGGTTAGAAAAGATTTAATTTTTAAAATCAAAATTAATTACTTAACTAACAAGAAACTAAAAGATAATATTCTAGAATTTAAAAATTGAACCTTTCTTAACAAGAAAGTAACAAACTTCAAATTTTTGAACCAATCACATTACTTGTTAGTTAAGTTTCGAAAATTTTGAAATAAAATTAAGAAAAAGATTTTTGAAAAATTAAAATAAAAAATTCGAAAATAAATAAAAAATGAAAAAGAATTGATTTTTGAAAAAAAAATTTGAAAAGATAAGATTTTTAAATTTGAAATTTTGACTTGACTATCAACAAATAACTAATTTTAAAATTTTTTTTACTAAGTCAACCCAAAATTTCGAAATTTATGAGAAAAACAAGGAAAAGATATTTTTTTGATTTTTGAATTTTTAATGATGAGAGAGAAAAACACAAATATGACCCAAAACATGAAAATTTTAGATCAAAACCAATGATGCATGCAAGAACACTATGAATGTCAAGATGAACACCAAGAACACTTTGAAGATCATAATGAACATCAAGAACATATTTTTGAAAAAAAATTTATGCAAAGAAAACATGCAAGACACCAAACTTAAAAATCTTTAATGCTTAGACAATATGAATGCAAAGATGCACATGAAAAAACAATAAAAGACACAAAACAAGAAAACATCAAGATTAAACAAGAAGACTTACCAAGAATAACTTGAAGATCACGAAGAACACTATGAATGCATGAATTTTCGAAAATTGCAAGAACAAAATGAATATGCAATTGACACCAAACTTAAAACATGACACAAGACTCAAACAAGAAACACAAAAATATTTTTGATTTTTTGGTTTTTATGATTTTATGAATTTTTTTGTATTTTCTTTTATTTTTTCAAAAAATATATAGGAAAAAGAAAATAAGAGATTCAAAATTTTTAACAAGAATTCCAAGAATCTTTCAATGTTAGCCTAAAGCTCCAATCCAAGGATTGGACATGGCTTAATAGCCAGCCAGCTTTAGGATACATAGTTCAAGCATGTGAAGAGGAAGCTGATGAGCGGATAATTTATACGCTTTTTGGCATTGTTTTTAGTATGTTTTTAGTATGTTTTAGTTAGTTTTTATTATATTTTTATTAGTTTTTATTTAAAATTCACTTTTCTGGGCTTTACTTTGAGTTTGTGTGTTTTTCTGTGATTTCAGGTATTTTCTGGCTGAAATTGAGGGACCTGAGCAAAAATCTAATTCAGAGGCTGAAAAGGACTGCAGATGCTGTTGGATTCTGACCTCCCTGCACTCAACGTGGATTTTCTGGAGCTACAGAAACCCAATTGGAATGCTCTCAATTGCGTTGGAAAGTAGACATTCCGGGCTTTCCAGAAATGTATAATAGTCCATACTTTGCCCGAGATTTGATGGCCCAAACAGGCGTTCCATGTCAGCTCAAGAATTCTGGCGTAAAACGCCGGAACTGGCATAAGAATGGGAGTTAAACGCCCAAACTGACACAAAAGCTGGCGTTTAACTCCAAGAAAAGTCTCTACACATGAAAGCTTCAATGCTCAGCCCAAGCACATACCAAGTGGGCCCGGAAGTGGATTTTTACGTCATTTACTCATATTTGTAAACCTTAAGCTACTAGTTCTCTATAAATAGGACCTTTTGCTATTGTATTTTCATCTTTTGATCACTTTAGATCCTTAGATCATCTTTGGATGTCTAGTTCTTAGATTATGGGGGCTGGCCTCCCGGCCATTCCTAGACCTTGTTCTTATGTATTTTCAACGGTGGAGTTTCTACACACCATAGATTAAGGTGTGGAGCTCTGCTGTACCTCGAGTATTAATGCAATCACTACTGTTCTTCTATTCAATTCAGCTTATTCTTGTTCTAAGATATTCATTTGCACCCAAGAACATGATGAATGTGATGATTATGTGACACTCATCATCATTCCCACTTATGAACGCGTGCCTGACAACCACTTCCGTTCTACAAGCAAACAAGGCTTGAATGTTTATCTCTTGGATTCCTTAATCAGAATCTTCATGGTATAAGCTAGAATTGATGGCGGAATTCAAGAGAATCCAGAAGGTCTAAACCTTGTCTGTGGTATTCTGAGTAGGATTCAAGGATTGAATGACTGTGACGAGCTTCAAACTCCTGAAGGCTGGGCGTTAGTGACAGACGCAAAAGAATCACTAGATTCTATTCCAACCTGATTGAGAACCGACAGATGATTAGCCATGCTGTGACAGAGCGCGTTGAACATTTTCACTGAGAGGATGGGATTGTAGCCACTGACAATGGTGATGCCTAACATACAGCTTGCCATGGAAAGGAGTAAGAAGGAATGGATGAAGACAGTAGGAAAGCAGAGAGACGGAAGGGACAAAGCATCTCCATACGCTTATCTAAAATTCTCACCAATGAATTACATAAGTATCTCTATCTTTATTTTATGCTTTATTCATAAATCATCTATAACCATTTGATTCTGCCTGACTGAGATTTACAAGATGACCATAGCTTGCTTCATACCAACAATCTCCGTGGGATCGACCCTTACTCGCGTAAGGTTTATTAGTTGGACGACCCAGTGCACTTGCTGGTTAGTTGTGCGAAGTTGTGATAAAGAGTTGAGATTGCAATTGAGCGTACCATGTTGATGAGGCCATTGATGATCACAATTTCGTGCACCAGGTTTTTGGCGCCGTTGCCGGGGATTGTTTGAGTTTGGACAACTGACGGTTCATCTTGTTGCTTAAATTAGGTATTTTTCAGAATTTTTAAGAATGAATTCTAGAGTTTCAAGGTGATGTTCTTATCATCACCAAAGCTGATTGATTCTCATCAATTTAGCTCTTGAATGCAATGTCCTGCTGAAGCTTGGCTAGCCATGTCTAATTTCTTTAGACTGAAGCTTTAGACTAACATTGCATGATTCCTGGAATTCTTATTAAAAATTTTGAATCTCTTTATTTTTTTCTCCAAATAATTTTCGAAAAATCCAAAAAAATTATAAAATCATAAAAACCAAAAATATTTTATATTTTTTGTTTGAGTTTAGTGTCTCATTTTAAGTTTGGTGTCAATTGCATGTTTCTATTCTTCTTGCATTTTTCGAATTCATTCATGTGTCTTCATTGATCTTCAAGTTGTTCTTGATGATTTACTTGCTCTGATCTTGAAATTCTCTTGTTTTGTGTGTTTTGTTGTTTCTCATATGCATTCTCAACTTGTTAGTGTCAGTAGTATACAAACTTCTAAGTTTGGTGTCTTGCATGCATTGTTTATTTGATCTTAGTTTCATTTTTTATTATTCCTCATTATTAAAAATCCAAAAAAAATTTTAATTTGTGTCTTTTCAAGTCAATAATACAGAGAATTGAAGATTCAGAACATACAGCAGAGGAATTACACAGAAAAAGCTGGGCGTTCAAAACGCCCAGTGAAGAAGGAAAACTGGTGTTTAAACGCCAGCCAGGGTGCCTGGCTGGGCGTTTAACGCCCAAAAGGGTAGCATTTTGGGCGTTAAATGCCAGAATGGATACCATTCTGGGCGTTTAATGCTAGGATGGCACAAAAGGGAAGATTTTGTTTTTAATTCAAATTTTTTTTCAAGTTTCCATAATTTTTCAAAATCAAATCTTTTTCAAATCATATATTTTCAATCATATATTTTCAAAATCAATTTCTTTCCATTTTTCAAAAATACTTGCTAACAATTAATGATTTGATTCAACATTTCAAGTAAGTTGCCTTTTCTGTTGAGAAAGGTTTAATGTCTAAATCATATCTTTCAAATTTCTTGTTAGCCAAGTCATTAATTTTCAAAATCAAATCTTTTTTTTAATTGTTTTTCAATCATATCTTTTCAATCATATCTTTTTAAAACCATAACTTTTCAATCACATCTTCTTAATCACATCTTTTTCAAAAACGTTTTCAAATCATATCTTTTTTATTTCTAATTTCAAAATCTTTTTCAAATTTCACTTAATTTCTTTCCCAATCTTAGTTTTCGAAAATCAATTACCATTTTTTAAAATTTCTTTTAATTAATTCACTTTAATTTTTGAAAATTTTTTCCCCTCTTCTCACATCCTTCTATTAATGGACTAACACTCCTCCTCAATGCACAATTCGAACCCTATCTCTCGTGATAAGTTCGAATTCTTCTACCCTCTCCTTCTATTTTTCTTTTCCTCTAACACCTCAAGGAATCTCTATACTGTGACATAGAGGATTCCATACTTTCTTGTTCTCTTCTCTTTCATATGAGCAGGAGCAAAGGCAAAAGCATTCTTGTTGAGGCTAACCCTGAACTTGAAAGGACCTTGAAGCAAAAGCTAAGAGAAGATAAAGCAAAACTCTCTTTAGAGGACCTAACTGAATTCTTCAAAGAAGATGACATGGCAGCCGAAAACAACAACAATGCCAACAATGCAAGGAAGGTGCTGGGTGACTTTACTGCACCTACTCCCGATTTCTATGGGAGAAGCATCTCTATCCCTGCCATTAGAGCAAACAACTTTGAGCTCAAGCCTCAATTAGTTTCTCTAATGCAACAGAATTGCAAGTTCTATGGACTTCTACTGGAAGATCCTCATCAGTTTTTAGCTGAATTCTTACAAATCTGTGACACTGTCAAGATCAATGGGGTTGACCCTGAGGTCTATAGACTTATGCTATTTCCTTTTGCTGTAAGAGACAGAGCTAGGATATGGTTGGACTCACAACCCAAAGAAAGCCTGAACTCTTGGGAAAAGCTAGTCAATGTCTTCTTGGCAAAGTTCTTTCCACCTCAAAAATTGAGTAAGCTTAGAGTGGAAGTCCAAACCTTCAGACAGAAGGAAGGTGAATCCCTCTATGAAGCTTGGGAAAGATACAAACAATTGATCAGAAAGTGTCCGTCTGACATGCTTTCTGAATGGAGCATCATAGCTATCTTCTATGATGGTCTGTCTGAACTGTCCAAGATGTCATTGGATAGCTCTGCTGGAGGATCTCTTCATCTGAAGAAGACGCCTGCAGAAGCTCAAGAACTCATTGAAATGGTTGCAAATAACTAATTCATGTACACTTCTGAAAGGAATCATGTGAACAATGGGACGAATCAGAAGAAAGGAGTTCTTGAGATTGATACTCTGAATGCCATACTAGCTCAGAACAACATATTGACTCAGCAAGTCAATATGATTTCTCAAAGTCTGCCTGGAATGCAAGCTGCACCAGGCAGTACTAAGGATGCTTCATCTGAAGAAGAAGCTTATGATCCTGAGAACCCTTCAATGGAAGAGGTGAATTACATGGGAGAACCCTATGGAAACACCTATAATCCTTCTTGGAGAAATCATCCAAATCTCTCATGGAAGGATCAACAGAGACCTCAACAAGGTTTCAACAACAATAATGGTGGGAGAAACAGGTTTATCAATAGCAAGCCTTTTCCATCATCTTCTCAGCAACAGACAGAGAATTCTAAGCAGAGCCACTCTGACTTAGCAACCATGGTCTCTGATCTAATCAAAACCACTCAAAGTTTCATGACTGAAACAAGATCCTCTATTAGAAACTTGGAGGCACAAGTAGGTCAGCTGACTAAGAAAGTTACTGAGCTCCCTCCTAGTACTCTTCCAAGCAATACAGAAGAGAATCCAAAAGGAGAGTGCAAGGCCATCAACATGGCCAAATTTGGAGAGGAGAAAGAGGCAGTGAACGCCACTGAGGAAGACCTCAATGGACATCCACTGGCCTCCAATGAGTTCCCTAATGAGGAACGATGGGAATCTGAGGCTCACACTGAGACCATAGAGATTCCATTGGATTTACTTCTGCCATTCATGAGCTCTCATGAGTATTCTTCCTCTGAAGAGGAAGAAGATGTCACTGAAGAGCAAGTTGCTAAGTACCTTGGAGCAATCATGAAGCTAAATGACAAGTTATTTGGTAATGAGACTTGGGAGGATGAACCCCCTTTGCTCACTAAAGAACTGGGTGACTTGACTAGGCAGAGATTACCTCAAAAGAGACAGGACCGCGGGAAGTTCTCAATACCTTGTACAGTAGGCACCATGACCTTCAAGAAGGCTCTGTGTGACCTAGGGTCAAGCATAAACCTCATGCCTCTCTCTGTAATGGAGAAGCTAGGGATCTTTGAGGTGCAAGCTGCAAGAATCTCATTAGAGATGGCAGACAATTCAAGAAAACAAGCTTATGGACTTGTAGAGGATGTTCTGGTAAAGATTGAAGACCATTACATCCCTGCTGATTTCATAGTCCTAGAGACTGGGAAGTGCATGGATGAATCCATCATCCTTGGCAAACCCTTCCTAGCCACAGCAAAGGCTGTGATTGATGTTGACAGAGGAGAATTGATCATTCAAGTGAATGAAGAATCCTTCGTGTTTAAGGCTCAAGGATATCCCTCTGTAACCATGGAGAGGAAGCATGAAGAGCTTCTCTCAAAACAGAGTCAAACAGAGCCCCTACAGTCAAACTCTAAGTTTGGTGTTAGGAGGCCACAACCAACTTCTAAGTTTGGTGTTGAACCCCCACATTCAAACTCTAAGTTTGGTGATGGGAGGTTCCAACATTGCTTTGAGTATCTGTGAGGCTCCATGAGAGCCCACTGTCAAGCTACTGACATTAAGAAGCGCTTGTTGGGAGGCAACCCAATGTTATATTTATCTATTTTCCTTAGTTATTTTATGTTTTCTATAGATTGATGATCATGGGAAGTCACAAAATCAATTGAAAAAGCAAAAACAGCATGAAAAATTGAAAGAAAAATAGCACACCCTGGAGGAAAACTTGCTGGCGTTTAAACGCCAGTAAGGGTAGCAAATGGGCGTTTAACACCCAGTCTGGCACCATTCTGGGCGTTTAACGCCAGAAAGGGGCACCAGACTGGCGTTAAACGCCAGGAAAGGGCAAGAAGCTGGCGTTAAACGCCAGAAATGGGCACCAGCCCGGCGTTTAACGCCAGAATTAGCAAAACAAGCATTTTTGCTCGCCACTTGGTGCAGGGATGAATTTTCCTTGAAACCTCAGGATCTGTGGACCCCACAGGATCCCCACCTACCCCACCACTCTCTCTCTTCTTCACCCATTCACCAATCACCTCAACACCTCTTCCCCAAAAACCCCTCACCTATCAAATCCCATTATTCTCTTCACCACTCACATCCATCCTTCATAAAACCCCACCTACCTCACCATTCAAATTCAAACCACTTTCCCTCCTAAACCCACCCATAATGGCCGAACCATACACCCTCTCTCCACCCCTATATAAACCCATCTTCACTCCTTCATTTTCACACAACCTACACACTACTTCTCCCCCTTGGCCAAAAAATAAAGCCACCTCCATCTCCTCTATTTCTTCTTCTTCTACTCTCTTCTTTCTTCTTTTGCTCGAGGACGAGCAAACCTTCTAAGTTTGGTGTGGTAAAAGCATTGCTTTTTGTTTTTCCATAACCATTTATGGCATCTAAGGCCGGAGAAACCTCTAGAAAGAGAAAAGGGAAGGCAAAAGCTTCCACCTCCGAGTCATAGGAGATGGAGAGATTCATCTCAAGGGTGCATCAAGACCACTTCTATGAAGTTGTGGCCATGAAGAAGGTGATCCCCGAGGTCCCTTTCAAACTCAAAAAGAGTGAATATCCGGAGATCCGACATGAGATCTAAAGGAAAGGTTGGGAAGTTCTTACCAACCCCATTCAACAAGTCGGAATCTTAATAGTTCAAGAGTCCTATGCTAATGCATGGATCACCAAGAACCATGATCAAAGTGTGAACCCGGACCCAAAGAATTGTCTTACAATGGTTCGAGGGAAATGCTTAGATTTTAGTCCGGAAAATGTAAGGTTGGCATTCAACTTGCCCATGATGCAAGGAGATGAACACCCTTACACTAGAAGGGTCAACTTTAATCAAAGGTTGGACCAAGTCCTCATAGACATTTGTGAAGAGGGCGCTCAATGGAAGAGAGATTCAAGAGGGAAGCCAGTTCAACTGAGAAGGCATGACCTCAAGCCCGTGGCTAGGGGATGGTTGGAGTTTATCCAACGCTCAATCATTCCCACTAGTAACCGATCCGAAGTTACTATAGACTGGGCTATCATGATTCATAGCATCATGATTGGAGAGGAAGTAGAAGTTCATGAGGTTATATCCCAAGAATTTTATAAAGTGGCGGACAAGTCCTCTACCTTGGCAAGGTTAGCCTTCCCTCATCTCATTTGTCACCTCTGTTATTCAGTCGGAATTGACATAGAGGGAGACACCCTCATTGATGAGGACAAGCCCATCACCAAGAAAAGGATGGAGCAAACAAGAGATCCCACTCATCATGAAATCCCTGAGATGCCTCAAGGGATGCACTTTCCTCCACAAAACTATTGGGAGCAAATCAACACCTCCCTAGGAGAATTGAGTTCCAACGTGGGACAACTAAGGGTGGAACATCAAGAACATTCCATCCTCCTCCATGAAATTAGAGGAGATCAAAGAATCATGAGAGAGGAGCAACAAAGGCAAGGAAGAGACATTGAGGAGCTCAAGCACTCCATAAGATCTTCAAGAGGAAGAACAAGCCGCCATCGCTAAGGTGGACCCGTTCTTTAATCTCCTTGTTCTTTAATTTTCTGTTTTTTGAATTTTTCTATGCTTATGTTTATCTATGTTTGTGTCTTATGATCATTAGTGTCTTAGTGTCTATGCCTTAAAGTTATGAATGTTCTATGAATCCATCACCTTTCTTAAATGAAAAAAGTTCTTAATTGAAAAAGAGAAGAATTGCATGAATTTCGAATTTTATAACAGATTAATTATTTTGATGTGGTGGCAATACTTTTGACTTCTGAATGTATGCTTGAACAGTGCATATGTCTTTTGAATTTGTTGTTCATGAATGTTGGCTCTTGAAAGAATGATGAAAAAGGAGACATGTTACTGACGATCCGAAAAACCATAAGAATGATTCTTGAAGCAAGAAAAAGCAGTGAATACAAAAAAAAAGAGAGGAAAAAGAAAAAGAAAAAAATAAAGTCATGATCCAACGAAAAAAGAGTGTGCTTAAGAACCCTGGACACCTCTAATTGGGGACTCTAGCAAAGCTGAGTCACAATCTGAAAAGGTTCACCCAGTTATGTGTTTGTGGCATGTATGTATCCGGTGGTAATACTGGAAGATAGAGTGCTTTGGGCCACGGCCGAGACTCAAAAAGTAGTTGTGTTCAAGAATCAACATACTTAACTAGGAGAATCAATAACACTATCTGGATTCTGAGTTCCTATAGAAGCCAATCATTCTGAATTTCAAAGGATAGAGTGAGATGCCAAAACTGTTCAGAGGCAAAAAGCTACAAGCCCCGCTCATCTAATTAATACTGATCTTCATAGATGTTTTTGGAATTCATTGTATATTCTCTTCTTTTTATCCTATTTGACTTTCAGTTGCTTGGGGACAAGCAACAATTTTAAGTTTGGTGTTGTGATGAGCGGATAATTTATACGCTTTTTGGCATTATTTTTAGTATGTTTTTAGTATGTTTTCGTTAGTTTTTATTATATTTTTATTAGTTTTTATTTAAAATTCAATTTTATGGGCTTTACTATGAGTTTGTGTGTTTTTTTGTGATTTCAGGTATTATCTGGCTGAAATTGAGGGACTTGAGCAAAAATCTGATTCAGAGGCTGAAAAGGACTGCAGATGCTGTTGGATTCTGACCTCCCTACACTCGAAGTGGATTTTCTGGAGCTACAGAAGCCCAATTGGCACGCTCTCAATTGAGTTGGAAAGTAGATATCCTGGTCCTTCCAGCAACATATAATAGTCCATACTCTGCCCGAGATTTGAAGGCCCAAACAGGCATTCCAAGTCAGCTCAAGAATTTTGGCGTAAAACGCCGGAACTGGCATAAGAATGGGAGTTAAACGCCCAAACTGGCACAAAAGCTGGCGTTTAACTCCAAGAAAAGTCTCTACACATGAAAGCTTCAATGCTCAGCCCAAGCACATACCAAGTGGGCCCGGAAGTGGATTTTTACGTCATTTACTCATATTTGTAAACCTTAAGCTACTAGTTCTCTATAAATAGGACCTTTTGCTATTGTATTTTCATCTTTTGATCACTTTAGATCCTTAGATCATCTTTGGACGTCTAGTTCTTAGATTATGGGGGCTGGCCTCCCGGCCATGCCTAGACCTTGTTCTTATGTATTTTCAACGATGGAGTTTCTACACACCATAGATTAAGGTGTGGAGCTCTGCTGTACCTCGAGTATTAATGCAATTACTACTGTTCTTCTATTCAATTCAGCTTATTCTTGTTCTAAGATATTCATTTGCACCCAAGAACATGATGAATGTGATGATTATGTGACACTCATCATCATTCTCACTTATGAACGCGTGCCTGACAACCACTTCCGTTCTACAAGCAAACAAGGCTTGAATGTTTATCTCTTGGATTCCTTAATCAGAATCTTCATGGTATAAGCTAGAATTGATGGTGGCATTCAAGAGAATCCGGAAGGTCTTAAACCTTGTCTGTGGTATTCTAAGTAGGATTCAAGGATTGAATGACTGTGAAGAGCTTCAAACTCCTGAAGGCTGGGCATTAGTGACAGACGCAAAAGAATCACTAGATTCTATTCCAACCTAATTGAGAACCGACAGATGATTAGCCATGCTGTGACAGAGCGCGTTGAACATTTTCACTGAGAGGACGAGATTGTAGCCACTGACAACGGTGATGCCCAACATACAGCTTGCCATGGAAAGGAGTAAGAAGGAATGGATGAAGACAGTAGGAAAGCAGAGAGACGGAAGGGACAAAGCATCTCCATACGCTTATCTGAAATTCTCACCAATGAATTACATAAGTATCTCTATCTTTATTTTATGCTTTATTCATAAATCATCTATAACCATTTGAATCTGCCTGACTAAGATTTAAAAGATGACCATAGCTTGCTTCATACCAACAATCTCCGTGGGATCGACCCTTACTCGCGTAAGGTTTATTACTTGGACGACCCAGTGCACTTGCTGGTTAGTTGTGCGAAGTTGTGAAAAAGAGTTGAGATTGCAATTGAGCATACGATGTTGATGGCGCCATTGATGATCATAATTTCGTGCACCAGAAGCCTCAGTTCAAAAGAATTAGACATGGCTTTACAACCAGCCAGGATTCAACATGCTTCATGAAACTCTAGAATCCATTCGTAAAAATTTTGAAGCCATAGAATAATTTATTTTCAAAATTCTTTTGAAAATAGGGATAAATTTTTTTTTTTTGAAAAATTTTTGAAAATAAAACAAAAAGAAAATTACCTAATCTGAGCAACAAGATGAACCGTCAGTTGTCCAAACTCGAACAATCCCCGGAAACGGCGCTAAAATCTTGGTGCACGAAATTGTGATCATCAACAATGGCACCAAAAACTTGGTAGCGCTCTCAAACATGAATCACACTTACTCACAACTCCGCACAACTAACCAGCAAGTGCACTGGGTCGTCCAAGTAATACCTTACGTGAGTAAGGGTCGATCCCACGGAGATTGTTGGTATGAAGCAAGCTATAGTCATCTTGTAAATCTCAGTTAGGCGGATAATAATTGATTATGGAGTTTTCGAATAATAATAATAAATAAAACATAAAATAAAGATAGAAATACTTATGTCAATCATTGGTGAGAATTTCGGATAAGTGTATGGAAATGAATTGTCCCTTTTGGATCTCTGCTTTCCTACTGCCTTCCCTCAATCCTTCTTACTCCTTTCCATGGCAAGTTGTATGTAGGGCATCACCGTTGTCAATGGCTACATCCTATCCTCTAAGTGAAAATGGTCCAAATACTCTGTCACAGCACGGCTAATCATCTGTCGGTTCTCGATCATGTCGTAATAGAATCCCTTGATTCTTTTGTGTTTGTCATCACGCCCAACAATCGCGAGTTTGAAGCTCGTCACAGTCATTCAATCCCAGAATCCTACTCGGAATACCACAGAGAAGGTTAGACTTTCCGGATTCCCATGAATGCCGCCATCAATTCTAGCTTATACCACGAAGATTCTGATTAAGGAATCCAAGAGATATGCACCCAGTCTAAGGTAGAACGGAAGTGGTTGTCAGTCACGCGTTCATAGGTAAGAATGATGATGAGTGTCACGGATCATCACATTCATCATGTTGAAGTGCAACGAATATCTTAGATTAAGAACAAGCGGTATTAAATAGAAAATAGTAGTAATTGCATTGAAACTTGAGGTACAACAGAGCTCCACACCCTTAATCTATGGTGTGTAGAAACTCCACCGTTGAAAATACATAAGTGATTAAGATCTAGGCATGGCCGAATGGCCAGCCCCCAAACGTGATCAATAGTCTCCTAGATGGATAATGGATTAAAACTGAGAACAATGATGAAAATACAATAGTAAAAAGTTCTATTTATACTAAACTAGCTACTAGGGTTTACAAAAGTAAGTAATTGATGCAGAAATCCACTTCCGGGGCCCACTTGGTGTGTGCTTGAGCTGAGCTTGAGCTTTACACGTGCAGAGGCTTCTTTTGGAGTTGAACGCCAAGTTGAAACGTGTTTTTGGCATTCAACTCTGGTTCGTGACGTGTTTCTGGCGTTTGACTCCAGAATGCAGCATGGAACTGGCGTTGAGCGCCAGTTTACGTCATTTACTCACGAATAAAGTATGGACTATTATATATTTCTGGAAAGCTCTGGATGTCTACTTTCCAACTCCATTGAGAGCGCGCTATTTGGAGTTCTGTAGCTCCAAAAAATTCATTTCGAGTGCAGGAAGGTCAGATTCCAACAGCATCAGCAGTCCTTTGTCAGCCTCCTTATCAGAGTTTTGCTCAGATCCCTCAATTTCAGCCAGAAATTACCTGAAATCATAGAAAAACACACAAACTCATAGTAAAGTCCAGAAATGTGAATTTAGCATAAAAACTAATGAAAACATCCCTAAAAGTAGCTAGATTATACTAAAAATTGTCTAAAAACAATGCCAAAAAGCGTATAAATTATCCGCTCATCACCTACCTTTACTATTTTAGGTAGTTTCATGCATTTTCTTAGTAAATAAGCAAGTTTTGGGTAGATAGATGCTTACATCTTGATTCAAGCAAACATTGTGAACTTTACATGATTTCATGAGAATTATGCAGGAGTTGAAAGATAAAATGGATAATGCATGATCTCATGACTTGGAACAGAACTTTGATGCACTTTATTTGCTTGATTTCAGGACAAAGGAAGCAAGGAAGAGCCACGTTAGCAGCCACGTTAATCTAATTAACGTGACCACTAACGTGGAACGGGAATAAGCTTGTAGCATTAATGGAAAAAGTGATCGCCAATAACGCCTTCGAAGCCATCATAGCCCACGTTAGTTGCCATGTTACATTAACGTGGTAGCTAACATAGAGGAAAAGGGGAGCTCCAACGTTAGTGGTAAAAGTAAATACCACTAACGTTCCAAAAAGGGCACACTTAGCCACGTTAAGAGTCACGTTAATTGATATACCATTATTTTATGATTTATATTATGTTTAATTGTGTGGTTTTACCAAGTCTTCATCCACTTATTCATATGATTTGCATGTATTTACAATTCCTTCCTAAAACTATTCTATGATTGAAAACTTGCATCAATTCTCTAATTTAATTTCCTGTTTATCAACTCAAAACCATTTTGGAAAACCTCTGATTAATAAGATAGCACATCTTCCTACAACTCGTTGAGAGACGACCTGGGATCCATATTCTCAGTATTTTAATTCTGATTTTGTGACAACCTTTCTAAATTGATAAGCAGATTTTTGTTGGTTAAGAACTGTACTTGCAACGTATCACTCATATTAATTTCTTAATATGCCAATTTCCGCCACGTCAATTTTTGGCGCCGTTACCGGGGAGTTGCAATAGTGTGCTAATTTATTGATTGGAATTTATTTATTTGCATTTTATCTTGTTTTTGTTATCATGAGCTATATGTCTCTTCCACTAAATGACTCGTTCATTTCCTGATTCGAGCTTAGCCACTTTTGATCCCGAAATTGAAAGAACTATTTCACGTATTAGGCAAGCTCGACGTCGGCTAGCCTCTGAGGGTGGTGAAGTGATTAACGTCAATTCACCAGTCTCTTACGAGAGCGAATCTGAACCGCCATTTGAGGAAGAAACAAGCTCCGCTACGATTGATTCAGTTGATTCACGTGCAGATAACATGGCAGCACCTAGGAAAATTACTATCCAGGAAGCTGGAGCCCCAGATTTTACACTGCAGCCGTACCAAGCGCATCACCCAGCGGTGGCTGTGGATTTTGAAATAAAGACTGCACTACTCAACTTGATACCCAAGTTTCATGGCTTACCTACTCAAGAGCCTATCAAGCACCTTATGGATTTCCAGACAGCTTGTTCTACTGTTAAGCGTGATGTTGCTGATGAAACTTCTATTCTGTTAAAAGCCTTCCCATTCTCTCTTGAGGGAAAGGGAAGAGAGTGGTACTACACTCAACCCAGAGCAACTGTTTCTAACTGGAATACGCTTAGAAGAGAATTTTTGGAGAAATTCTTTCCAGCTGAGGTCACCGATAAACTGAGGAAAGACATTTCCATGATTATTCAGGAGGAATCTAAGACTCTCTACGAATATTGGGAGCGCTTCAATAATCTTCTGGAAGCTTGTCCCTACCATATGATTGACAAGATATTGTTGCTCGGCTACTTTACACAGGGCATGAAGCCTCAAGATAAGACCACATTGGAAGGTGCTAGCAATGGGTCTATGAAAAAGTACAAGACTACTGATGAGGCATGGCAATTGATCAGCGACTTAGCTGAATCTACTAGGAATCACAGGAAAAAACAAAGTCGGTCAAGAGTTGTTGCAGAGGTATCCTCTAGCAAAGAGACTGGTACTCTAACTCAGAGCATATGTGAAATGACCAACTTACTGAAACAGATGCAATTGAGTCAACAACAAGCTCAGCAAGCTCAGCCTTTTCCACCACAGCAAAGCCAACAGTTGGTTCCACAAAAAGTATGTGGGATCTGTGCTGATTATAGTCATTATACTGATGAATGCCCGCAGCTCCAGCAGGAAGACAACACTGTCGCAGCCATTCATAACTTCTACGACCACCCCAATCAAGGATACAATCAAGGTGGCAGCTACAACCATGGATGGCAAGACAATTCCAACCAAGGTTGGAGAGATAATTCTAACCAGGGTTGGAGGGACAATCATAATAGAGGAGGCAGAGATAACAATGGAAACCAGAGGTGGAATAATAGTAACAACACCAGATAGCAGAATCAGAATCAGGCCTACAGAGTGATGAGCGGATAATTTATACGCTTTTTGGCATTATTTTTAGGTAGTTTTTAGTAGGATCTAGCTACTTTTAGGGATATTTTTATTATTTTTTATGAAAAATTCACATTTTTGGACTTTACGATGAGTTTTTGTGTTTTTCTGTGATTTCAGGTATTTTTTGGCTGAAATTGAGAGACCAGGGAAAAAATCTGATAGGAGGCTGACAAAGGACTGCTGATGCTGTTGGATTTTGACCTCCCTGCACTCGAAATGGATTTTCTGGAGCTACAAAACTCCAAATAGCGTGCTCTTAATGGTGTTGGAAAGTAGACATCCAGGGCTTTTCAGAAATATATAATGGTCTATACTTTGTTCGAGCTTAGATGACGCAAACTGGCGTTTAACGCCAGTTCCATGCTATATTCTGGAGTAAAACGCCAGAAACACGTCACAAACTAGAGTTAAACACCAAAAACACGTTACAACTCAGTGTTTAATCCCAAGAGGAGCCTCTGCACGTGTAAAGCTCAAGCTCAGCCCAAGCACACACCAAAGTGGGCCCCGGAAGTGGAATTCTACACTTAGACTTATTTCTGTAAACCCTAGTAACTAGTCTAGTATAAATAGGACTTGTTACTATTGTATTTCTATCTTTGGTCTTAGTTTTAATCGATTGTTCATCTTAGGAGACTATATATTATATTTTGGGGGGCTGGCCATTCGGCCATGCCTGGACCATCACTTATGTATTTTCAATGGTGGAGTTTCTACACACCATAGATTAAGGGTGTGGAGCTCTGCTGTACCTCGAGTTTTAATGCAGTTACTACTATTCTCTATTCAATTCAGCTTATTCTTATTCTAAGATATTCGCTGCATTTCAATCTGATGGATGTGATGATCTGTGACACTCATCATCATTCTCACCTATGAACGCGTGACTGACAACCACTTCCATTCTACCTTAGAACGAGCGAGTATCTCTTGGATTCCTTAATCAGAATCTTCGTGGTATAAGCTAGAACCCCTTGGTGGCCATTCTTGAGAATCCGGAAAGTCTAAACCTTGTCTGTGGCATTCCGAGTAGGATTCAGGGATTGAATGACTGTGACAAGCTTCAAACTCGCGACTGTTGGGCGTAGTGACAGACGCAAAAGAATCAATGGATTCTATTCCGACATGATCGAGAACCGACAGTTGATTAGCTGTGCTGTGACAAGAGCAGTTGGACCTTTTTCACCGAGAGGATGGGAAGTAGCCATTGACAACGGTGATGCCCTACATACAGCTTGCCATGGAAAGGAGTATGAAGAATTGGATGAAACAAGTAGAAAAGCAAAGATTCAACAGGAACAAGCATCTCTATGCACTTATCTGAAATTTCCACCATTGAATTACATAAGTATCTCTATTTTATTTTATGATTTATTTATTATTATTTTCGAAAACTCCATAACCATTTATTATCCACCTAACTAAGACTTACAAGATGACCATAGCTTGCTTCATACCAACAATCTCCGTGAGATCGACCCTTACTCACTTGCTGGTTAGTTGTGCGAAGTTGTAACAAAGTGTCATTTACGTTTGAGAGTGCTACCAAGTTTTTGGCGCCATTTTTAATGATCACAATTTCGTGCACCAAGTTTTTGGCGCCGTTTCCGGGGATTGTTCGAGTTTGGACAACTGACGGTTGATGAGCGGATAATTTGTACGCTTTTTGGCATTGTTTTTAGTATGTTTTTAGTATGATCTAGTTAGTTTTTAGTATATTTTTACTAGTTTTTAGTTAAAATTCACTTTTCTGGACTTTACTATGAGTTTGTGTGTTTTTCTGTGATTTCAGGTATTTTCTGGCTGAAATTGAGGGACCTAAGCAAAAATCTGATTCAGAGACTAAAAAGGACTGCAGATGCTGTTGGATTCTGACCTCCCTGCACTCGAAGCTGATTTTCTGGAGCTACAGAAGCCCAATTTGCGCGCTATCAACGGAGTTGGAAAGTAGACATCCTGGGCTTTCCAGCAATATATGATAGTCCATACTTTGCCCAAGATTGTATGGCCCAAACCGGCGTTCAAAGTCACCCTCAGAAATCCCAGCGTTAAACGCTGGAACTGGCACCAAAATGGGAGTTAAACGCCCAAACTGGCACCAAAGCGGGCGTTTAACTCTAAGAGGAGTCTCTACACGAAAATGCTTCATTGCTCAGCCCAAGCACACACCAAGTGGGCCCGGAAGTGGATTTTTATGTCATTTACTCATCTCTATACACCTTAGGCTACTAGTTCTCTATAAGTAGGACCTTTTACTATTGTATTGAGACATCTGGGTAGTTATCCTTGTTCTGATGCTATCTTAGATCATTGGGAGGCTGGCCATTCGGCCATGCCTAGACCTTGTTCTTATGTATTTTCAACGGTGGAGTTTCTACACACCATAGATTAAGGTGTGGAGCTCTGCTGTACCTCGAGTGTTAATGCAATTACTATTGTTCTTCTATTCAATTCCGCTTGCTCTTGTTCCAAGATATCACTTGTTCTTCAACTTGATGAATGTGATGATCCGTGACACTCATCATCATTCTCACCTATGAACGTGTGACTGACAACCACCTCCGTTCTACCTTCAATTGGGTGAATATCTCTTGGATTCTTTAACCGGAATCTTCGTGGTATAGGCTAGAACTGATGGCGGCATTCAAGAGAATCCGGAAGGTCTAACCTTGTCTGTGGTATTCTGAGTAGGATTCAATGATTGAATGACTGTGACGTGCTTCAAACTCCTGAGGGCGGGGCGTTAGTGACAGACGCAAAAGAATCACTGGATTCTATTCCGGCCTGATCGAGAACCGACAGATGGATAGCCGTGCCGTGACAGGGTGCGTTGAACATTTCCACTGAGAGGATGGGAGGTAGCCACTGACAACGGTGAAACCCTTGCTTGAGCTTGCGCTGGAAAGGAGTAAGAAGGATTGGATGAAGACAGTAGGAAAGCAGAGAGACGGAAGGGAAAGCATCTTCATACGCTTATCTGAAATTCCTACTAATGAATTACATAAGTATCTCTATCTTTATCTTTATGTTTTATTCGTTTATCACCATACCCATTTGAGTTTGCCTGACTAAGATTTACAAGGTGACCATAGCTTGCTTCATACCAACAATCTCTGTGGGATCGACCCTTACTCGCGTAAGGTTTATTACTTGGACGACCCAGTACACTTGCTGGTTAGTTGTGTGAAGTTGTGTTTATGCCATGGTATTGAACACCAAGTTTTTGGATTCATTACCGGGGATTATTTGATTTGTGAAAAGTATTGATCACAATTTCGCGCTATCAAGTTTTTGGCGCCGTTGCCGGGGATTGTTCGAGTATGGACAACAGACGGTTCATCTTGTTGCTTAGATTAGGTATTTTTTTTCGGAATTCTTGAAGATGAATTCTAGAGTTTCATGGTGATTTGTTGAAGTCTGGCTGGCTGTGAAGCCATGTCTAATTTCATTGGACCGAGGTTTCAACTTATCATCACAAAAGCTTGTTGATTTCTATCAATCTTGCTTTTGAAGCAGTGATCTGCTAAGGCTTGGCTGGCCATTGGCCATGTCTAGTGTTTTGGACCGAAGCTTTCCTTGAAAGCTTGGCTGGCTGTAAAGCCATGTCTAATTCCTGGACCGGAGTCTTAGACTAGCATTGCACTGATTCCTGGAATTCTCATTAAGAATTTTGATACTTTTATTTTCTTTTTCCACTTAATTTTCGAAAAAAAGCACAAAAAATTTACAAAATCATAAAAACAAAAAATATTCTATGTTTCTTGTTGAGACACTAGGCTCATGTTAAGTTTGGTGTCAATTGCATGCATTCATTCATGTGTCTTAAGGATCTTCAAATAATTCTTGATGATTTCTTACTCTAATCTTTGAATTCTCTTGACTTGAGTGTTTATGTGTCTCATATGCATTCCCATTAGTGTCAGTAGTATACAAACTGCTAAGTTTGGTGTCCTGCATGCATTGATATTTGATTCTGGTTGCATTTTGATTTTTCCTTATTATTAAAAATCCAAAAATATTTTTAATTTGTGTCTTCTCAAGTCAAATAATACAGAGAATTGAAAATTCAGAACATACAGCAGAGGAATTACACAGAAAAAGCTGGGCGTTCAAAACGCCCAGTGAAGAAGGACAGACTGGCGTTTAAACGCCAGCCAGGGTACCTGGTTGGGCGTTTAACGCCCAAAAGGGTATAGTTTTGGGCGTTAAACGCCAGAATGTGCACCATTCTGGGCGTTTAACGCCAGGATGGCACAAGAGGGAAGATTTTGTTTTTAATGCAGATTTTTTTTCAGTTTTCAAACTTTTTCAAAATCAAATCTTTTTCAAATCATATCTTTTTAATCAAATCTTTTTCAAAATCAATTTCTCTCTATTTTAAAAAATACTTGCTATCAATCAATGATTTGATTCAACATTTCAAGTATGTTGCCTTTTCTATTGAGAAAGGTTTAATGTTTGAATCATATCTTTTCTTGTTAGCCAAGTTTTTAATTTTCAAAATCAAATCTTTTTAAAATGTTTTTCAAATCATATCTTCTCAATCACATCTTTTTAAAACTAATCATATCTTCTTAACCACATCTTTTTCAAAATAGTTTTCAATCAAATCTTTTTGATTTCTAATTTCAAAATCTTTTTCAAAAATCACTTGATTTCTTTTCCACTTTCATTTTCGAAAATCAATTAGTGTTTTTCAAAAATGTTTTCAAAATCTTTTACTTAATTTTCGAAAATCGCTTCCCTTCTTCTCACATCTTTCTATTTTATGGACTAACACTATTCCTTAATGCAAAATTCGAACTCCATCTTCTTTGAATAAAGTTCGAATTTTCTACTTCTGTCTTCTACTTTTCTTTTCCTCTGACACCTAAAGGAATCTCTATACTGTGACATAGAGGATTCCACATTTTCTTGTTCCCTTCTCTTTCTTATGAGCAGGAGCAAAGACAAAAGCATTCTTGTTGAGGCTGATCCTGAACCTGAAAGGACATTGAAGAGAAAGCTAAGAGAAGCCAAAGCACAACTCTCTGTAGAGGACCTAACCGAATTCTTCAAAGAAGAAGAACCTATGGCAGCCGAAAACAACAACAATGCCAACAATGCAAGGAAGGTGCTGGGTGACTTTACTGCACCTACTCCCGACTTTTATAGGAGAAGCATCTCTATCCCTGCCATTGGAGCAAACAACTTTGAGCTTAAGCCTCAATTAGTTTCTCTAATACAACAGAATTGCAAGTTCCATGGACTTCCATTGGAAGATCCTCATCAGTTTTTAGCTGAATTCTTGCAAATCTGTGACACTGTCAAGACTAATGGGGTTGACCCTGAGGTCTACAGACTTATGCTATTCCCTTTTGCTGTAAGAGACAGAGCTAGGACATGGTTGGATTCACAACCTAAAGAAAGCCTGGACTCTTGGGAAAAGCTAGTCAATGCCTTCTTGGCAAAGTTCTTTCCACCTCAAAAATTGAGTAAGCTTAGAGTGGAAGTCCAAACCTTCAGACAGAAGGAAGGAGAATCCCTCTATGAAGCTTGGGAAAGATACAAACAATTAATCAGAAAGTGTCCTTCTGATATGCTTTCTGAATGGAGCATCATAGGTATTTTCTATGATGGTCTCTCTGAACTATCCAAAATGTCTTTGGATAGCTCTGCTGGAGGCTCTCTTCATCTGAAGAAGACGCCTACAGAAGCTCAAGAGCTGATTGAAATGGTTGCAAATAACCAATTCATGTACACTTCTGAAAGGAATCCTGTGAACAATGGGACTAGTCAGAAGAAAGGAGTTCTTGAGATTGACACTCTGAATGCCATATTGGCTCAGAACAAAATATTGACTCAACAAGTCAATATGATCTTTCAAAGTCTGTCTGGAATGCAAAATGCACCAAGCAGTACTAAGGAAGCTTCATCTGAGGAAGAAGCTTATGATCCTGAGAACCCTTCAATGGAAGAGGTGAATTACATGGGAGAATCCTATGGAAACACCTATAATCCTTCATGGAGAAATCATCCAAATCTCTCATGGAAGGATCAACAGAGACCTCAACAAGGTTTCAACAATAATAATGGTGGAAGAAACAGGTTTAGCAATAGCAAGCCTTTTCCATCATCTTCTCAGCAACAGACAGAGAGTTCTAAGCAGAATACCTCTGACTTAGCAACCATGGTCTCTGATCTAATCAAAACCACTCAAAGTTTCATGACTGAAACAAGGTCCTCCATTAGAAACTTGGAGGCACAAGTGGGTCAGCTGAGCAAGAAAATTACTGAACTCCCTCCTAGTACTCTTCCAAGCAATACAGAAGAAAATCCAAAAGGAGAGTGCAAGGCCATCAACATGGCCGAATTTTGGGAGGAAGGAGAGGCAGTGAACGCCACTGAGGAAGACCTCAATGGACGTCCACTGGCCTCCAATGAGTTCCCCAATGAGGAACCATGGGAATCTGAGGCTCAAAATGAGACCATAGAGATTCCATTGGACTTACTTCTGCCATTCATGAGCTCTGATGAGTATTCTTCCTCTGAAGAGGATGAGTATGTCACTGAAGAGCAAGTTGCTAAATACCTTGGAGCAATCATGAGGTTAAATGACAAGTTATTTGGAAATGAAACTTGGGAGGATGAAGCTCCTTTGCTCACCAAAGAACTGGATAACTTGTCTAGGCAGAAACTGCCTCAAAAGAGACAGGATCCTGGGAAGTTTTCAATACCTTGTACCATAGGCACCATGACCTTCAAGAAAGCCTTGTGTGACTTAGGGTCAAGTGTAAACCTCATGCCTCTCTCTGTAATGGAGAAGTTAGGGATCTTTGAGGTGCAGGCTGCAAAAATCTCACTAGAGATGGCAGACAATTCAAGAAAACAAGCCTATGGACTTGTAGAGGATGTTCTGGTAAAAGTTGAAGACCATTACATCCCTGCTGATTTCATAGTCCTAGAGACTGGGAAGTGCATGGATGAATCCATCATCCTTGGCAGACCCTTCCTAGCCACAGCAAGGGCTATGATTGATGTTGATAGAGGATAATTGATCATTCAAGTGAATGAAGAATCCTTTGTGTTTAAGGCTCAAGGATATCCCTCTGACATCATGGAGAGGAAGCATGAAGAGCTTCTCTCAAAACAGAGCCAAACAGAGCCCCCAAAGTCAAACTCTAAGTTTGGTGTTGGGAGGCCACAACCAACTTCTAAGTTTGGTGTTGAACCCCCACATTCAAACTCTAAGTTTGGTGTTGGGAGGTTCCAACATGGCTCTGAGCATTTCTGAGGCTCCATGAGAGCCCTCTGTCAAGCTACTGACATTAAAGAAGCGCTTGTTGGGAAGCAACCCAATGTTATATTTTATCTATTTTCTTTTGTTATTTTATATTTTTTGTAGGTTGATGATCATGAGAAGTCACAAAATCAATGAAAAAAGCAAAAACAGAATGAAAAACAGAAAGAAAAACAGCACACCTTGGAGGAGAGCGTGCTGGCGTTTAAACGCCAGTGAGGCTAGCTGTTGGGCGTTTAACGCCCAGTCTGGCACCATTCTGGGCGTTTAACGCCAGAAAGGGGCACCAGACTGGCGTTAAACGCCAGAAAAGGGCAAGAAGCTGGCGTTAAACGCCAGAAATGGGCACCAGCCCGGCGTTTAACGCCAGAATTGGCACAAAACGAGATTTTGCTTGCCATTTGGTGCAGGAATGACTTTTCCTTGACACCTCAGGATCTGTGGACCCCACAGGATCCCCACCTACCCTACCACACTCTCTCTCTTCTTCACCCATCCACCAATCACCTGAACACCTCTTCCCCAAAAACCCTTCACCTATCAAATCCCATCTTTCTCTTCACCACTCACATCCATCCTTCATAAAACCCCACCTACCTCACCATTCAAATTCAAACCACTTTCCCACCCAAACCCACCCTCAATTGACCAAACCCTACCCTTCCCCCTCTCCTATATAAACCCATCTTCACTCCTTCATTTTCACACAACCTAAACACTACTTCTTCCCTTTTGGCCGAACACAAAGCCATTCCCTTCTTCCTCATTTCTTCTTCTTCTACTCTCTTCTTTCTTCTTTTGCTCGAGGACGAGCAAACATTTTAAGTTTGGTGTGGTAAAAGCATTACTTTTTGTTTTTCCATAACCATTTATGGCATCCAAGGCCGGAGAAACCTCTAGAAAGAGGAAAGGGAAGGCAAAAGCTTCCACCTCCGAGTCATGGGAGATGGAAAGATTCATCTCAATGGTGCATCAAGACCACTTCTATGAAGTTGTGGCCTTGAAGAAGGTGATCCCCGAGGCCCCTTTTTCACTCAAAAAGGGTGAATATCCGGAGATCCGACATGAGATCCGAAGAAGAGGTTGGGAAGTTCTTACCAACCCCATTCAACAAGTCGGAATCTTAATGGTTAAAGAGTTCTATGCCAATGCATGGATCACCAAGAACCATGATCAAAGTGTGAACCCGGATCCAAAGAACTATCTTACTATGGTTCGGGGGAAATACTTGGATTTTAGTCCGGAAAGTGTAAGGATGGCATTCAATTTGCCCATGATGCAAGGAGATGAACATCCATACACTAGAAGGGTCAACTTTGATCAAAGGTTGGACCAAGTCCTCACAGTTATTTGTGAAGAGGGCGCCCAATGGAAGAGAGATTCAAGAGGGAAGCCGGTTCAATTGAGAAGGCATGACCTCAAGCCCGTGGCTAGAGGATGGTTAGAGTTTATTCAACGCTCAATCATTCCCACTAGCAACCGGTCCGAAGTTACCATAGACCGGGCTATCATGATTCATAGCATCATGATTGGAGAAGAAATAGAAGTTCATGAGGTTATATCTCAAGAACTTTACAAGGTGGCGGACAAGTCCTCTACCTTGGCAAGATTAGCCTTCCCTCATCTCATTTGTCACCTCTGTTATTCAGTTGGAGTTGACATAGAGGGAGACATCCCTATTGATGAGGACAAGCCCATCACTAAGAAGAGGATGGAGCACACAAGAGACCCCACTCATCATGAGATCCCTGAGATACCTCAAGGGATGCACTTTCCTCCACAAAACTATTGGGAGCAATTAAACACCTCCCTAGGAGAATTGAGTTCCAACATGGGACAACTAAGGGTGGAGCATCAAGAACACTTCATCATCCTCCATGAAATTAGAGAAGATCAAAGAATCATGAGAGAGGAGCAACAAAGACAAGGAAGAGACATTGAGGAGCTCAAGCACTCCATAGGATCTTCAAGAGGAAGAAAGAGCCGCCATCACTAAGGTGGACCCGTTCTTTAATTTCCTTGTTCTTTATTTTCCTGTTTTTCGAAATTTTAGTGCTTATGTTTGTCTATGTTTGTGTCTTGTGATCATTAGTATCTTAGTGTCTATGCCTTAAAGTTATGAATGTCCTATGAATCCATCACCTTTCTTAAATAAAAAAATGTTCTTAATTGAAAAAGAAAGAATTGCATGAATTTTGAATTTTATAACAGTTTAATTATTTTGATGTGGTGGCAATATTTTTGTTTTCTGAATGTATGCTTAAACAATGCATATGTCTTTTGAATTTGTGGTTCATGAATGTTGGCTCTTGAAAGAATGATGAAAAAGGAGACATGTTACTGAGGATCTGAAAAATCATAAAAATGATTCTTGAAGCAAGAAAAAAGCAGTGAATACAAAAAAAAAATTCGAAAAAAAAGAAAAAGAAAGAAAAGGAAAGAAATAAAGTTGTGATCCAAGGCAAAAAGAGTGTGCTTAAGAACCCTGGACACCTCTAATTGGGGACTCTAGCAAAGCTGAGTCACAATCTGAAAAGGTTCACCCAATTATGTGTCTGTGGCATGTATGTATCCGGTAGTAATACTGGAAGACAGAGTGCTTTGGGCCACGGCCAAGACTCAATAAGTAGCTGTGTTCAAGAATCATCATACTTAACTAGGAGAATCAATGACACTATCTAGATTCTGAGTTCCTAAAGAAGCCAATCATTCTGAATTTCGAAGGATAGAGTGAGATGCCAAAACTATTCAGAGGCAAAAAGCTAAAAGCCCCGCTCATCTAATTAATACTGATCTTCATAGATGTTTTTGGAATTCATTGCATATTCTCTTCTTTTTATCTTACTTGATTTTCAGTTGCTTGAGGACAAGCAACAATTTAAGTTTGGTGTTGTGATGAGCGGATAATTTGTACGCTTTTTGGCATTGTTTTTAGTATGTTTTTAGTATGATCTAGTTAGTTTTTAGTATATTTTTATTAGTTTTTAGTTAAAATTCACTTTTCTGGACTTTACTATGAGTTTGTGTGTTTTTCTGTGATTTCAGGTATTTTCTGGCTGAAATTGAGGGACCTGAGCAAAAATCTGATTCAGGTATTGAACACCAAGTTTTTGGATTCATTACCGGGGATTATTTGATTTGTGAAAAGTATTGATCACAATTTCGCGCTACCACATAAACACAATTTTTGCTCAGGTCCCTCAATTTCAGCCAGAAAATACCTGAAATCACAGAAAAACACACAAACTCATAGTAAAGTCCAGAAAAGTGAATTTTAACTAAAAACTAATAAAAATATACTAAAAACTAACTAGATCATACTAAAAACAATGCCAAAAAGCGTACAAATTATCCGCTCATCACAACACCAAACTTAAATTGTTGCTTGTCCTCAAGCAACTGAAAATCAAATAAGATAAAAAGAAGAGAATATGCAATGAATTCCAAAAACATCTATGAAGATCAGTATTAATTAGATGAGCGGGGCTTTTAGCTTTTTTGCTTCTGAACAGTTTTGGCAGCTCACTCTATCCTTTGAAATTCAGAATGATTGGCTTCTTTAGGAACTCAGAATCTAGATAGTGTCATTGATTCTCCTAGTTAAGTATGATGATTCTTGAACATAGCTACTTATTGAGTCTTGGCCGTGGCCCAAAGCACTCTGTCTTCCAGTATTACCACCGGATACATACATGCCACAGACACATAATTGGGTGAACCCTTTCAGATTGTGACTCAGCTTTGCTAGAGTCCCCAATTAGAGGTGTCCAGGGTTCTTAAGCACACTCTTTTTGCCTTGGATCACAACTTTATTTCTTTCTTTTTCTTTCTTTTCTTTTTCTTTTTCTCCCCTTTTTTTTCGAAATTTTTTTTTGTATTCACTGCTTTTCCTTGCTTCAAGAATCATTTTTATGATTTTTCAGATCCTCAGTAACATGTCTCCTTTTTCATCATTCTTTCAAGAGCCAACATTCATGAACCACAAATTCCAAAGACATATGCACTGTTTAAGCATACATTCAGAAAACAAAAATATTGCCACCACATCAAAATAATTAAACTGTTATAAAATTCAAAATTCATGCAATTCTTTTCTTTTCCAATTAAGAACATTTTTCATTCAAGAAAGGTGATGGATTCATAGGACATTCATAACTTTAAGGCATAGACACTAAGATACTAATGATCACAAGACACAAACATAGACAAACACATGCACTAAAATTTCGAAAAACAGGAAAATAAAGAACAAGGAAATTAAAGAACGGGTCCACCTTAGTGATGGCGGCTCTTTCTTCCTCTTGAAGATCCTATGGAGTGCTTGAGCTCCTCAATGTCTCTTCCTTGTCTTTGTTGCTCCTCTCTCATGATTCTTTGATCTTCTCTAATTTCATGGAGGATGATGGAGTGTTCTTGATGCTCCACCCTTAGTTGTCCCATGTTGGAACTCAATTCTCCTAGGGAGGTGTTTAGTTGCTCCCAATAGTTTTGTGGAGGAAAGTGCATCCCTTGAGGTATCTCAGGGATCTCATGATGAGTGGGGTCTCTTGTGTGCTCCATCCTCTTCTTAGTGATGGGCTTGTCCTCATCAATAGGGATGTCTCCCTCTATGTCAACTCCAACTGAATAACAGAGGTGACAAATGAGATGAGGGAAGGCTAACCTTGCCAAGGTAGAGGACTTGTCCGCCACCTTGTAAAGTTCTTGAGATATAACCTCATGAACTTCTATTTCTTCTCCAATCATGATGCTATGAATCATGATAGCCCGGTCTATGGTAACTTCGGACCGGTTGCTAGTGGGGATGATTGAGCGTTGGATAAACTTAACCATCCTCTAGCCACGGGTTTGAGGTCATGCCTTCTCAATTGAACCGGCTTCCCTCTTGAATCTCTCTTCCATTGGGCGCCCTATTCACAAATAACTGTGAGGACTTGGTCCAACCTTTGATCAAAGTTGACCCTTCTAGTGTAAGGATGTTCATCTCCTTGCATCATGGGCAAATTGAATGCCATCCTTACACTTTCCGGACTAAAATCCAAGTATTTCCCCCGAACCATAGTAAGATAGTTCTTTGGATCCGGGTTCACACTTTGATCATGGTTCTTGGTGATCCATGCATTGGCATAAAACTCTTGAACCATCAAGATTCCGACTTGTTGAATGGGGTTGGTAAGAACTTCCCAACCTCTTCTTCGGATCTCATGTTGGATCTCCGGATATTCACCCTTTTTGAGTGAAAAAGGGACCTCGGGGATCACCTTCATCAAGGCCACAACTTTATAGAAGTGGCCTTGATGCACCCTTGAGATGAATCTCTCCATCTCCCATGACTCGGAGGTGGAAGCTTTTGCCTTCCCTTTCCTCTTTCTAGAGGTTTCTCCGGCCTTGGATGCCATAAATGGTTATGGAAAAACAAAAAGCAATGCTTTTACCACACCAAACTTAAAATGTTTGCTCGTCCTCGAGCAAAAGAAGAAAGAAGAGAGTAGAAGAAGAAGAAATGAGGAAGAAGGGAATGGCTTTGTGTTCGTCCAAAAAGGGGGAGAAGTGGTGTTTAGGTTGTGTGAAAATGAAGGAGTGAAGGAGGGATTATATAGGAGTGGGGGAAGGGTAGGGGTCGGTCATGGATGGGTGGGTTTGGGAGGAAAAGTGGTTTAAATTTGAATAGTGAGGTAGGTGGGGTTTTATGAAGGATGGATGTGAGTGGTGAAGAGAAAGATGGGATTTGATAGGTGAAGGGTTTTTGGGGAAGAGGTGTTGAGGTGATTGGTGAATGGGTGAAGAAGAAGAGAGAGAGTGGTGGGGTAGGTGGGGATCCTGTGGGGTCCACAGATCCTGAGGTGTCAAGGAAACGTCATCCCTGCACAAATGGCAAGCAAAATCTCGTTTTGTGCCAATTCTGGCGTTAAACGCCGGGCTGGTGCCCATTTCTGGCGTTTAACGCCAGCTTCTTGCCCTTTTCTGGCGTTTAACGCCAGTCTGGTGCCCCTTTCTGGCGTTAAACGCCCAGAATGGTGCCAGACTGGGCGTTAAACGCCCAACAGCTAGCCTCACTGGTGTTTAAACGCCAGTACGCTCTCCTCCAGGGTGTGCTATTTTTCTTTCTGTTTTTCATTCTGTTTTTGCTTTTTTCATTGATTTTGTGACTTCTCATGATCATCAACCTACAAAAAAACATAAAATAACAAAGGAAAATAGATAAAATATAACATTGGGTTGCCTCCCAACAAGCGCTTCTTTAATGTCAGTAGCTTGACAGAGGACTCTCATGGAGCCTCAGAAATGCTCAAAGCCATGTTGGAACCTTCCAACACCAAACTTAGAGTTTGAATGTGGGGGTTCAACACCAAACTTAGAAGTTGGTTGTGGCCTCCCAACACCAAACTTAGAGTTTGACTGTGGGGGCTCTGTTTGGCTCTGTTTTGAGAGAAGCTCTTCATGCTTCCTCTCCATGATGACAAAGGGATATCCTTGAGCCTTGAACACAAAGGATTCTTCATTCACTTGAATGATCAACTCTCCTCTATCAACATCAATGACAGCCTTTGCTGTGGCTAGGAAGGGTCTGCCAAGGATGATGGATTCATCCATGCACTTCCCAGTCTCTAGGACTATGAAATCAGTAGGGATGTAATGGTCTTCAACTTTTACCAGAACGTCCTCTACAAGTCCATAGGCTTGTTTTCTTGAATTGTCTGCCATCTCTAGTGAGATTTTTGCAGCTTGCACCTCAAAGATCCTTAACTTCTCCACTACAGAGAGAGGCATGAGGTTTACACTTGATCCTAAGTCACACAAGGCCTTATTGAAGGTCATGGTGCCTATGGTACAAGGTATTGAAAACTTCCCAGGATCCTGTCTCTTTTGAGGCAGTTTCTGCCTAGACAAGTTATCCAGTTCTTTGGTGAGCAAAGGGGCTTCATCCTCCCAAGTCTCATTTCCAAATAACTTGTCATTTAACTTCATGATTGCTCCAAGGTATTTAGCAACTTGCTCTTCAGTGACATACTCATCCTCTTCAGAGGAAGAATACTCATCAGAGCTCATGAATGGCAGAAGTAAGTCCAATGGAACCTCTATGGTCTCATTTTGAGCCTCAGATTCCCATGGTTCCTTATTGGGGAACTCATTGGAGGCCAGTGGACGTCCATTGAGGTCCTCCTCAGTGGCGTTCACTGCCTCTTCTTCCTCCCAAAATTCGGCCATGTTGATGGCCTTGCACTCTCCTTTTGGATTTTCTTCTGTATTGCTTGGAAGAGTACTAGGAGGGAGTTCAGTAATTTTCTTGCTCAGCTGACCCACTTGTCCCTCCAAATTTCTAATGGAGGACCTTGTTTCAGTCATGAAACTTTGAGTGGTTTTGATTAGATCAGAGACCATGGTTGCTAAGTCAGAGTGGTTCTGCTTAGAATTCTCTGTCTGTTGCTGAGAAGATGATGGAAAAGGCTTGCTATTGCTAAACCTGTTTCTTCCACCATTATTATTGTTGAAACCTTGTTGAGGTCTCTGTTGATCCTTCCATGAGAGGTTTGGGTGATTTCTCCATGAAGGATTATAGGTGTTTCCATAGGGTTCTCCCATGTAATTCACCTCTTCCATTGAAGGGTTCTCAGGATCATAAGCTTCTTCCTCAGATGAAGCTTCTTTAGTACTGCCTGGTGCATTTTGCATTCCAGACAGACTTTGAGAAATCATATTGACTTGTTGAGTCAATATCTTATTCTGAGCCAGTATGGCATTCAGAGTGTCAATCTCAAGAACTCCTTTCTTCTGACTAGTCCCATTGTTCACAGGATTCCTTTCAGAAGTGTACATGAATTGGTTATTTGCAACCATTTCAATCAGCTCTTGAGCTTCTGTAGGCGTCTTCTTCAGATGAAGAGATCCTCCAGCAGAGCTATCCAAAGACATCTTGGATAGTTCAGAGAGACCATCATAGAAAATTCCAATGATGCTCCATTCAGAAAGCATGTCAGAGGGACACTTTCTGATTAGTTGTTTGTATCTTTCCCAAGCTTCATAGAGGGATTCTCCTTCCTTCTGTCTGAAGGTTTGGACTTCCACTCTAAGCTTACTCAATTTTTGAGGTGGAAAGAACTTTGCCAAGAAGGCATTGACTAGCTTTTCCCAAGAGTTCAGGCTTTCTTTAGGTTGAGAATCCAACCATGTTCTAGCTCTGTCTCTTACAGCAAAAGGGAATAGCATAAGTCTGTAGACCTCAGGGTCAACCCCATTAGTCTTGACAGTGTCACAGATTTGCAAGAATTCAGCTAAGAACTGATGAGGATCTTCCAATGGAAGTCCATGGAACTTGCAATTCTGTTGCATTAGAGAAACTAATTGAGGCTTAAGCTCAAAATTGTTTGCTCCAATGGTAGGGATAGAGATGCTTCTCCCATAGAAGTCGGGAGTAGGTGCAGTAAAGTCACCCAGCACCTTCCTTGCATTATTGGCATTGTTGTTGTTTTCGGCTGCCATGTGTTCTTCTTCTTTGAAGATTTCTGTTAGGTCCTCTACAGAGAATTGTGCCTTAGCTTCTCTTAGCTTTCGCTTCAAGGTCCTTTCAGGTTCAGGATCAGCCTCAACAAGAATGCTTTTGTCCTTGCTCCTGCTCATAAGAAAGAGAAGAGAACAAAAAAAATGTGGAATCCTCTATGTCACAGTATAGAGATTCCTTAAGGTGTCAGAGGAAAAGAAAAATAGAAGGCAGAAGTAGAAAATTCGAACTTATCAAAGAAGATGGAGTTCAAATTTTGCATTAAGGAATAGTGTTAGTCCATAAATAGAAGGATGTGAGAAGAAGGGAAGTAATTTTCGAAAATCAAGTAAAAGATTTTGAAAACATTTTGAAAAACACTAATTGATTTTCGAAAATAAAAGTTGAAAAAAATCAAGTGGTTTTTGAAAAAGAATTTGAAATTAGAAATCAAAAAGATCTGATTTGAAAGTTATTTTGAAAAAGATGTGGTTAAGAAGATATGATTGGTTTTAAAAAGATGTGATTGAAAAGATATGATTTGAAAAACATTTTAAAAAGATTTGATTTTAAAAATTAATGACTTGGCTATCAAGAAAAGATATGATTCAAACATTAAACCTTTCTCAACAGAAAAAGTAACATACTTGATATGTTGACTCAAATCATTAATTGATAGCAAGTATTTTTGAAAATAGAAAGAAATTGATTTTGAAAAAGATTTGATTGAAAAGATTGATTTGAAAAAGATTTGATTTTGAAAAACTTTGAAAACTGAAAAAAAAATCTGCATTAAAAACAAAATCTTCCCTCTTGTGCCATCCTGGCGTTAAACGCCCAGAATGGTGCACATTCTGGCGTTTAACGCCCAAAACTATACCCTTTTGGGCGTTAAACGCCCAACCAGGTACCCTGGCTGGCGTTTAAACGCCAGTCTGTCCTTCTTCACTGGGCGTTTTGAACGCCCAGCTTTTTCTGTGTAATTCCTCTGCTGTATGTTCTGAATCTTCAATTCTCTGTATTATTGACTTGAGAAGACACAAATTAAAAATATTTTTTGATTTTTAATAATAAGGAAAAATCAAAATGCAACAAGAATCAAATATCAATGCATGCAGGACACCAAACTTAGCAGTTTGTATACTACTGACACTAATGGGAATGCATATGAGACACAAAAACACTCAAGTCAAGAGAATTCAAAGATTAGATAAAGAAATCATCAAGAATTATTTGAAGATCCTTAAGACACATGAATGAATGCATGCAATTGACACCAAACTTAACATGAGACACTAGACTCAAACAAGAAATATTTTTGGATTTTATGACTTTGTAAATTTTTTTGTGCTTTTTTCGAAAATTAAGTGGAAAAAGAAAATAAAGGTCTCAAAATTCTTAATGAGAATTCCAGGAATCATGCAATGCTAGTCTAAGACTCCGGTCCAGGAATTAGACATGGCTTCACAGCCAGCCAAGCTTTCAAGGAAAGCTTCGGTCCAAAACACTAGACATGGCCAATGGCCAGCCAAGCCTTAGCAAATCACTGCTCCAAAAGCAAGATTGATAAAAATCAACAAGCTTTTGTGATGATAAGTTGAAACCTCCGTCCAATGAAATTAGACATGGCTTCACAACCAGCCAGACTTCAACAAGTCACCATGAAACTCTAGAATTCACCTTCAAGAATTCCGAAAAAAAATACCTAATCTAAGCAACAAGATGAACCGTCAGTTGTCCAAACTCAACAATCCCCGGCAACAGCGCCAAAAACTTGGTAGCGCGAAATTGTGATCAATACTTTTCACAAATCAAATAATCCCCGGTAATGAATCCAAAAACTTGGTGTTCAATACCATGGCATAAACACAACTTCGCACAACTAACCAGCAAGTGTACTGGGTCCTCCAAGTAATAAACCTTACGCGAGTAAGGGTCGATCCCACAGAGATTGTTGGTATGAAGCAAGCTATGGTCACCTTGTAAATCTTAGTCAGGCAAACTCAAATGGGTATGGTGATAAACGAATAAAACATAAAGATAAAGATAGAGATACTTATGTAATTCATTGGTAGGAATTTCAGATAAGCGTATGAAGATGCCTTCCCTTCCGTCTCTCTGCTTTCCTACTGTCTTCATCCAATCCTTCTTACTCCTTTCCATGGCAAGCTTAAGCAAGGGTTTCACCGTTGTCAGTGGCTACCTCCCATCCTCTCAGTGGAAATGTTCAACGCACCCTGTCACGGCACGGCTATCCATCTGTCGGTTCTCGATCAGGCCGGAATAGAATCCAGTGATTCTTTTGCGTCTGTCACTAACGCCCCGCCCTCAGGAGTTTGAAGCACGTCACAGTCATTCAATCATTGAATCCTACTCAGAATACCACAGACAAGGTTAGACCTTCCGGATTCTCTTGAATGCCGCCATCAGTTCTAGCCTATACCACGAAGACTCTGATCTCACGGAATGGCTGGCTCGGTTGTCAGGCGAGCACTCGGTTGTCAGGCGATCAACCATGCATCGTGTATCAGGAATCCAAGAGATATTCACCCAATCGAAGGTAGAACGGAGGTGGTTGTCAGTCACACGTTCATAGGTGAGAATGATGATGAGTGTCACGGATCATCACATTCATCAAGTTGAAGAACAAGTGATATCTTAGAACAAGAACAAGCGGAATTGAATAGAAGAACAATAGTAATTGCATTAATACTCGAGGTACAGCAGAGCTCCACACCTTAATCTATGGTGTGTAGAAACGCCACCGTTGAAAATACATAAGAACAAGAGTGATCATTGGCTTCGGTCCCAAAGAGGGAACCAGAAGAACCAAGATGAAAATACAATAGTATAACGTCCTACTTATAGAAAACTAGTAGCCTAGGGTGTACAGAGATGAGTAAATGACATAAAAATCCACTTCCGGGCCCACTGGGTGTGTGCTTGGGCTGAGCATTGAAGCATTTTCGTGTAGAGACTCTTCATGGAGTTTAACGCCAGCTTTTATGCCAGTTTGGGCGTTTAACTCCCATTTTGGTGCCAGTTCCGGCGTTTAACGCTGGGATTTCTGAGGGTGAATTTGAACGCCGGTTTGGGCCATCAAATCTTGGGCAAAGTATGGACTATCATATATTGCTGGAAAGCCCAAGATGTCTACTTTCCAACTCCGTTGAGAGAGCGCCAATTGGGCTTCTGTAGCTCCAGAAAATTCGCTTCGAGTGCAGGGAGGTCAGAATCCAACAGCATCTGCAGTCCTTTTTAGTCTCTGAATCAGATTTTTGCTCAGGTCCCTCAATTTCAGCCAGAAAATACCTGAAATCACAGAAAAACACACAAACTCATAGTAAAGTCCAGAAAAGTGAATTTTAACTAAAAACTAATAAAAATATACTAAAAACTAACTAGATCATACTAAAAACATACTAAAAACAATGCCAAAAAGCGTACAAATTATCCGCTCATCATTATGCCATGGTATTGAACACTAAGTTTTTGGATTCATTACTGGAGATTAGTTGATTTGTGAAAAGTATTGATCACAATTTCGCGCTACCAACGGTTCATCTTGTTTCTCAGATTAGGTAATTTTCCTTTCAAAAAGTTTTCAAAAATCTTTCAAAAAATTTTCTTTATTTTCGTTTTTCAAAAATATAATTTTCGAAAAATACAAAAAATTAGAAAATCATAAAATCAAAAAAATATTTTGTGTTTCTTGTTTAAGTCTAGAGTCAAATTTTAAGTTCGGTGTCAATTGCATGTTTTTAAAAATTTATGCATTTTTCGAAAATTTCATGCATGGTGTTCTTCATGATCTTCAAGTTGTTCTTGATAAGTCTTCTTGTTTGATCTTTAAATTTTCTTGTTTTGTGTTTTTTGTTGTTTTCCATATGCATTTTTGCATTCATAGTGTCTAAGCATTGAAAATTTCTAAGTTTGGTGTCTTGCATGTTTTTTCTTTTCTTGAAAATTTTTCAAAAATAAGTCTTGATATTCATCTTGATCTTCAAAGTGTTCTTGGTATTCATCTTGACATTCATAGTGTTCTTGCATGCATCATGTGTTTTGATTCATAATTTTCATATTGTGAGTCATTTTTGTTGTTTTTCTCTCTCATCATTAAAAATTCAAAAAATCAAAAAAATATATTTTCCTTATTTTACTCAAAAAATTCGAAATCTTTGGGTTGACTTAGTCAAAACATTTTAAAATTAGTTGTTTCTTGTTAGTCAAGTCAAGATTTCAATTTTAAAAATTCAAGTTTATTACTTTCTTGTTAAGAAAGGTTCAATCTTTAAATTCTAGCGTCATATCTTTTAGTTTCTTGTTAGTCAAGTAATCAATTTTAATTTAAAAATCAAATCTTTTTCAAAATATCTTTTTCAATCATATCTTTTTAAAATATCTTTTTCAAATCATATCTTTTTCAAAAATTTGAGTTCAAAATATCTTTTCTAACTTCTTATCTTTTCAAAAATAAATTTTCAAATCTTTTTTAACTAACTAATTAACTTTTTGTTTGTTTCTTATCTTTTTCAAAACCACCTAACTACTTTTTTCTCTCTAATTTTCGAAAATTCCTCTCCCTTTTTCAAATATTCTTTCTAATTAACTAATTGTTCAAATTTTAATTTTAATTTTATTTCTTTTCTTAATTTTCGAAAATCACTAACCTGTTTTCAAAAATAATTTTTGAAAACTCTTCTATCTCATCTCTTTCTATTTATTTATTTATCTACTAACACTTCTCTTCCACTCAAGAATTCGAACTCACTCTTCCCCCTTGTGTTTAGATTCTTATCTTTTCACTTCTTCTATTCTTTTCTTCTTCTACTAACATAAAGGAATCTTTTTACTGTGGTAAAGAGGATCCCTATTATTATTTTCTGTTCCCTTCTTTTTCATATGAGATAGAGCAAGGACAATAATATTCTTATTGAAACAGATCTTGAACCTGAAAGGACTCTGAAGAGGAAATTAAGAGAAGCTAAATTACAACAATCCAGAGACAACCTTACAGAAATTTTTGAAAAGAAAGAGGAGATGGAAGCCGAAAATATAATGCAAGGAGGATGCTTGGTGACTATACTATACCTACTTCCAAATTTGATGGAAGAAGCATCTCAATCCCTGCCATTGGAGCAAACAATTTTGAGATGAAACCTCAACTAGTTGCTCTAATACAACAGAACTGCAAGTTCCATGGACTTCCATCAGAAGATCCCTATCAGTTTTTAACTGAATTCTTGCAGATCTGCGAGACTGTTAAGACTAATGGAGTAGATCCTGAAGTCTACAGGCTCATGCTCTTCCCTTTTGCTGTAAGAGACATGGCTAGAACATGGTTGGACTCTCAACCTAAAGATAGCGTGGACTCTTGGGATAAGCTGGTCACGGCCTTATTGGCTAAGTTCTTTCCTCCTCAAAAGCTGAGCAAGCTTAGAGTGGATGTTTAGACCTTCAAACAAAAAGATGGTGAATCCCTCTATGAAGCATGGAAAAGATACAAACGGATGACCAAAACGTGTCCTTCTGACATGCTTTCAGAGTGGACCATTTTGGATATATTCTATTATGGTCTATCTAAGTTCTCTAAGATGTCACTGGACCATTCTGCCGGTGGATCCATTCACCAAAAAAAATGCCTGCAGAAGCTCAAGAACTCATTGACATGGTTGCAAATAACCAGTTCATGTACACTTCTGAGAGGAATTCTGTGAGTAATGGGACGCCTCAGAGGAAGAGAGTTCTTGAAATTGATGCTCTGAATGCCATATTGGCTCAGAACAAAATGTTGACTCAGAAAGTCAACATGATTTCACAAAGTTTGAATGGATGGAAAAATGCGTCCAACAGTACTAAAGAGGCATCTTCTGAAGAAGAAGCTTATGATTCTGAGAACCCTGCAATGGCAGAGGTAAATTACATGGGTGAACCCCATGGGAACACCTATAATTCCTCATGGAGAAATCATCCAAATTTCTCATGGAAGGATCAGCAAAAGCCCCAACAAGGCTTTAATAATGGTGGAAGAAACAGACTTAGCAATAATAAGCCTTTTCCATCATCTTCTCAGCAACAGACAGAGCATTCTGAGCAGAGCTCCTCTAGCTTAGTAAACATAGTCTCTGATTTGTCTAAGGCCACTTTAAGTTTCATGAGTGAAACAAGGTCATCCATCAGAAATTTGGAGGCACAAGTGGGCCAGCTGAGTAAGAAAATCACTGAAATTCCTCCTAGTACTCTCCCAAGCAATACAGAAGAGAATCCAAAAAGAGAGTGCAAGGCTTTTGATATAATTAACATGGCCAAACCTAAAGAGGAAGGGGAGGACGTGAATCCCAATGAGGAAGACCTCATGGGACGTCTCCCAGACAAGAAGGAGTTCCCTATTGAGGACCTACAGGAATCTGAGGCTCATACAGAGACCATAGAGATTCCATTAAACCTCTTTCTGCCATTCATGAGTCTGAGAACTATTCTTCCTCTGAAGAGGATGAAGATGTAACTGGAGAGCAAGTTGCTCAATATCTGGGAGCTATCATGAAGCTGAATGCAAAATTGTTTGGTAATGAGACTTGGAAAGGTGAGCCTCCCTTGCTCATTAGTGAACTAGATACATGGGTTCAGCAAACTCTACCTCAAAAGAAACAAGATCCTGGCAAATTCTTAATACCATGTACCATAGGCACCATGACCTTTGAGAAGGCTTTGTGTGACCTGGTCAGGTATAATAGAAAAGCTGGGGATCTTTGAGGTACAAGTTGCAAGAATCTCATTAGAGATGGCAGACAAGTTAATAAAACAAGCTTATGGATTGGTAGAGGACGTGTTAGTGAAGGTTAAAGGCCTTTACATCCCTGCTGATTTCATAATCCTAGACACTGGGAAGGATGAGAATGAATCCATCATTCTTGGAAGACCCTTCCTAGCCATAGTAGGAGCTGTGATTGATGTTGACAGAGGAGAGTTAGTCCTTCAATTGAATGGGGACTACCTTGTGTTTAAAGCTCAAGGTTATCCTTCTGTAAACATGGAGAGGAAGCATGAAAAGCTTCTCTCAATATAGAGTCAAACAAAGCCCCCACAATCAAACTCTAAGTTTAGTGTTGGGAGGCCACAACCAAACTCTAAGTTTGGTGTTGAACCCCCACATTCAAACTCTAAGTTTGGTGTTGAGAGGTCCCAACAATGCTCTGAACATCTGTGAAGCTCCATGAGAGCTCACTGTCAAGCTATTGACATTAAAGAAGTGCTTATTGGGAGGCAACCCAATTTTTATTTATCTATATTTCTCTTGTTCTTTTATGTTTTATTAGGTTTATGATCATGTGGAGTCACAAAACAATTGCAAAAATTAAAAACAAAATCAAAAACAGTAGAAGAAAAAGCACACCCTGGAGGAAGAGCTTACTGGCGTTTAAACGCCAGTAAGGAGCATCTGGCTGGCGTTCAACGCCAGAACAGAGCATGAATCTGGCGTTGAACGCCAGAAACAAGCAGCAATCTAGCATTCAAACACTAGGATTGCACCCTGAGGAAAGCTGGCGTTTAACACCAGCAACAAGTATCAGGCTGGTGTTAAACGCCAGGAACATGCTACATTTGGGCGTTTAACGCCAGAAACAAGCTTCAGTCTGGCGTTAAATGCCAGGATTGCAGGCAGAGGGCATTTTACATGCCTCATTAGTGCAGGGATGATAATCCTTGACACCTCAGGATCTGTGAACCCCACAGAATCCCTACCTACCTCAATTTACCTTTTCTCTTCTTCACACAATCCAATAACACTCTTCCCCAAAAACCCTTCATCAATCACCTCAATCTCTCTTCCCCATCACCTCTTCACCACTCACATACATCCACTCTTCCCTATAAACCCCACCTACCTTCAAATTTAAAATCCCTTTCCCACCCAAACCCACCCAATATGGCCGAACCTTAACCCTCTCCCTCCACTATATAAACTGCTTTATCCTTCTTCATTTTCACACAACACAATCCTCTCTTCTCCCCTTTGGCCAAATACACACCTCTCTCCCTCTCCTCCATTTTTTTCTTCTTCTTCTTCTTCTCTTCTTTCTTCTCTTGCTCGAGGGCGAGCAATATTCTAAGTTTGGTGTGGTAAAAGCATAGTTTTTTTGTTTTTCCATAACCACTTATGGCACCTAAGGCTGGAGAAACCTCTAGAAAAGGGAAAGGGAAGACAAAAGCTTCCACCTCCGAGTCATGGGAGATGGAGAGATTTATCTCAAGGGTCCATAGCTCAGTAGTAGAGCATTTGACTGCACATCAAGAGAGCCCACTCATGGATCTTAACAAGAGCATGAGGAATTTTCTCATCAAAAAAAATTCCCTGAGATACCTCAGGGAATACATTCTCCTCCACACAATTATTGGGAGCAACTAAGGATAGGAGCACCAAAATCACTAGGGATTAAGCAATAGAGGCAAGGAAGAGACATAGAGGAGCTCAAGAGCACCTTTGGTTCTTCAAAAGGAAGACGCTACCCTCACTAAGGTGGACTCATTCCTTGATCTCCTTGTTCTTATTTCTCTGTTTTTCGGTTTTTGTACTATATGTTTGTCTATGTTTGTGTCTATACTACATGATCATTAGTATTTAGCAACTATGCCATATGGCTATGAATAATTCCATGAATCCTTCACCTTTTTTAAATGAAAAATGTTTTTAATACAAAAAAAAAGAAGTACATGAGTTTCGAATTCATCCTTGAAACTAGTTTAATTATATTGATGTGGTGACAATACTTTTTATTTTCTGAATGAATGCTTGAACGGTGCATATTTTTTTATCTTGTTGTTTATGAATGTTAAAATTGTTGGCTCTTGAAAGAATGATGAAAAAGAGAAATGTTATTGATGATCTGAAAAATCAAGAAATTGATTCTTGAAGCAAGAAAAAGCAGTGAAGAATAAAAGCTTGCAAAAAAAAGTGGCAAAAAAAAATAAAAGAGAAAGAAAAAGCAAGCAGAAAAAGCTAATAGCCCTTAAAACCAAAAGGCAAGGGTAAAAAGGATCCAAGGCTTTGAGCATCAATGGATAGGAAGGCCCAAGGAAATAAATCCAGGCCTAAGCGGCTAAAACAAGCTGTCCCTAACCATGTGCTTGTGGCATGCAGGTCCAAGTGAAAAGCTTGAGACCGAGTGGTTAAACTCATGATCCAAAGAAAAAGAGTGTGCTTAAGAGCTCTGGACTTTAGCAAAGCTGAGTCACAATCTAAAAAGGTTCACCCAGTCATGTGTCTGTGGCATTTATGTATCCGGTGGTAATACTGGAAAACATAGTGCTTAGGGCCACGGCCAAGACTCATAAAAGTAGATGTGTTCAAGAATCAACATACTTAACTAGGAGAATTAATAACACTATCTGAACTCTGAGTTCCTATAGATGTCAATCATTCTAAACTTCAAAGGATAAAGTGAGATGCCAAAACTGTTCAGAAGCAAAAAGCTACAAGTCCCGATCATCTAATAAAACCTAATATTCATTGATATTTTGAGATTTATAGTATATTCTCTTCTTTTTATCCTATTTGATTTTCAGTTGCTTGGGGACAAGCAACAATTTAAGTTTGGTGTTGTGATGAGCGGATAATTTATACGCTTTTTGGCATTGTTTTTTTAGGTAGTTTTTAGTAGGATCTAGCTACTTTTAGGGATGTTTTTATTAGTTTTTATGCAAAATTTACATTTCTGGACTTTACTATGAGTTTGTGTATTTTTCTGTGATTTCAAGTATTTTTCGGCTGAAATTGAGGGACTTGAGCAAAAATCTGATAGGAGGCTGACAAAAGACTGCTGATACTGTTGGATTTTGACCTCCCTGCACTCGAAATAGATTTTTTGGAGCTACAGAACTCCAAATGGTGCACTTTCAACGGCGTTGGAAAGTAGACATCCAGGGATTTCCAGCAATATATAATGGTTCATACTTTGTTTGAGCTTAGACGACGTAAAATGGCGTTCAATGCCAGTTCCATGCTGCATTCTGGAGTAAAACGCCAGAAACACATCACAAACCAGAGTTAAACACCAGAAACACGTTACAACTCAGTGTTTAACCCGAAGAGGAGCCTCTGCACGTGTAAAGCTCAAGCTCAGCCCATGCACACACCAAAGTGGGCCTTGGAAGTGGATTTCTACACTTAGACTTATTTCTGTAAACCCTAGTAACTAGTCTAGTATAAATAGGACTTGTTACTATTGTATTTCTATCTTTGGTCTCAGTTTTAATCGATTGTTCATCTTAGGAGACTATATATTATATTTTGGGGGGCTGGCCATTCGGCCATGCCTGGACCATCACTTATGTATTTTCAATGGTGGAGTTTCTACATACCATAGATTAAGGGTGTGGAGCTCTACTGTACCTCGAGTTTTAATGCAATTACTACTATTCCCTATTCAATTCAGCTTATTCTTATTCTAAGATATTCGTTGTATTTCAATCTGATGGATGTGATGATCTGTGACACTCATCATCATTCTCACCTATGAATGCGTGACTGACAACCACTTCTGTTTTACCTTAGAACGAGCGAGTATCTCTTGGATTCCTTAATCAGAATCTTTGTGGTATAAGCTAGAACCCCTTGGCGGCCATTCTTGAGAATCCGAAAAGTCTAAACCTTGTCTGTGGTATTCCGAGTAGGATTCAGGGATTGAATGACTGTGACGAGCTTCAAACTCGCGACTGTTGGGCGTAGTGACAGACGCAAAAGAATCAATGAATTCTATTCCGACATGATCGAGAACCGATAGATGATTAGCCGTGCTGTGATAAGAGCATTTGGACCATTTTCACTAAGAGGATGGGAAGTAGCCATTGACAACGGTGATGCCCTACATACAGCTTGCCATGGAAAGGAGTATGAAGAATTGGATGAAAGTAGTAGAAAAGCAGAGATTCAACAGGAACAAGCATCTCTCTGCACTTATCTGAAATTCCCACCATTGAATTACATAAGTATCTCTATTTTATTTTATGCTTTATTTATTATTATTTTCAAAAACTCCATAACCATTTATTATCCTCCTAACTGAGATTTACAAGATGACCATAGCTTGCTTCATACCAACAATCTCTGTGGGATCGACCCTTACTCACGTAAGGTTTATTACTTGGACGACCCAGTGCACTTGCTGGTTAGTTGTGCGATGTTGTGACAGAGTGTGATTCACATTTGAGAGCGCTACCAAGTTTTTGGTGCCATTGTTGATGATCACAATTTCGTGCACCACAGAGCACCTCATCTAAGGCAGCCTCAAGCATCTCAACAAACCCCTCAGCTCAATTATCCCTCTTCATCTTCTAATGATGAGTTATTACACTCTATTGATCAGAGACAGCAGGCCATGGAAAACAACCTTACTTCTACTCTAAATGGTCTGAATTCTACCTTGCAAGCTCTTGTCTCACAGATTGGATCACTAAATAACTCCAACAATCAACCTTCGAGCTCCAGTGGACCTCCTTCTCAACCCTTACCTAATCCCAAGGGTGGCATCAATGCCATCACTCTGAGATCCAGAACTACATTACAAGAGAGGCACCAAGAGGAGCTAAGTCCACCAGAACACACCCCAGCTGAAGATGCAGTGGAAGTGGAAGATGCTGAAGAGGAAGAGGACATATAGGACATAGTTGAAGAAGAGGAAACCCAACCACAGAGTGAAGCACCAAAGGATGTTGAAGTTGCAGATACCGCCCGTCCTGTTCCCTTTCCACAACTCATAAGGAAGCCCAGGAAGTAGATGGAACTTGACCCCAAAATGGTACAAATATTCAAAAAGGTTGAGGTAATTGTTCCCATTTTTGATGTCATTCAACAGGTACTTAAATATGTGAAGTTTCTAATGGATTTATGTATACAAAAGGATAAAATTAATAAATTAGAAACTATTCCTTTAGGTAGTTCTATCTCTGTTCTAATGGGAGGTATACCTGAAAAATGTAGTGATCCAGGTCCATGTATGGTCAACTGTACTATTGGAGGTGTGATATTTTCTGACTGCATGTGTGATCTAGGAGCGTGTGTTAGTATAATGCCTTTATCTATATTTAATGCTTTAAGGCTCCCCCCTTAAAAAGGTCAGAAGCTCGTTTTGTGTTGGCAGATAAGAGCATTATTACAGTGATTGGAGTTCTGGAGATGTATTGGTGAGCATCAAGGAGCTCACATTTTCCATTGATTTCTATATCCTGGAAATGCCTCCTAATGACTCCGGGAGGCCATCATCAATCCTGCTTGGAAGACCATTCCTGAAGACTTCAAAGTTCAAGCTGGACGCATTTTCAGGAACTTATTCTTTTGAAATAGATGGCAGAATAGTGAAATTCAGTTTAAATGAAGCTATGAAGCATCCTCCGGAAGATCATTCTATCTTCCAGTGCGATATCATTGATGAAACTGTAGCTGAAGTTCACCAGGAAAAATTAGAAGAGAGGTACATAGGGCAAGGTCCAAGTGTGGGAACATTTTCAGAGGACAATGAGAGCACTTCACCATTATCACCAGCTCCAGATGACCCAGAGCCAAGCCCTGAGCAGAAAATGGAATTAAAGCCCCTTCCTCCACACCTCAGTATGCTTACCTTGAGGACAAGCAGAAGTTTCCAGTTATTATTGCAAGGGAGCTCACTTCCCAACAAGAAGAACAACTGCTTGGTGTATTGAGGATGCATAAGAAAGCAATTGGATGGAGCTTGGCAGATATAGTGGGATTAGCCCTCAAGTTTGTGAACATAGAATATTCTTAGAGGAAGGAGCAAAGCCTGTCCGTCAACCCCAGGGAAGATTGAATCCAACCATCTTAGAAGTTGTCAAGAAGGAAGTGAGCAGACTACTTGAAGCAGATATCATCTACCCAATTTCAGATAGCGAATGGGTAAGTCCAGTACAAGTGGTGCCCAAGAAGTCTTAAGTCACAACAATAAGAAATGAGCATGGAGAACTTTTGACAACCAGAGTGCAGAACGCATGGAGAGTTTGCATTGACTACAGGTGTCTCAACCAAGCTACTCGCAAGGATCCTTACCCCTTGCCATTCATTGATCAGATGCTTGATCGCCTGTTAGGTAAATCTCATTACTGCTTTTTAGATGGTTATACAGGTTATTTTCAAATTCATTTAGCCCCTGAAGATCAGGAAAAGACTACTTTTACATGTCCTTTTGGGACTTATGCTTATAAAAGAATGCCCTTTGGCCTATGCAATGCACCAGCTACTTTCCAAAGGTGTATGATGAGTCTTTTCTCTGATCTCATTGAGACATGCATGGAAGTTTTTATGGATGACTTTAGCGTATATGGTGATTCATTTAGCCTTTGCTTGGATAGTTTATCTAGAGTATTGGACAGGTGTGTTAGTTCAAACCTTGTTTTAAATTTTGAAAAGTGTCATTTTATGGTTAAACAAGGGATTGTTCTAGGACATGTTATTTCTGATACTGGTATCACTATAGACCCAGCAAAGGTGGACGTTATTTCTAGTTTACCTTACCCCTCTTCTGTGAGGGAAGTCTGTTCGTTCCTTGGCCATGCAGGTTTTTATAGGAGATTCATTAAGGACTTCAGTAAGGTAGCATTACCTTTATCCAAATTGCTACAGAAAGACATCGAGTTTGAGTTCAGTGAAGATTGTGAACAAGCTTTTGACAAGTTGAAGACCGCCCTGACTCAAGCTCCAATTATGAGAGGACCAGACTGGAGCTAGCCATTTGAAATCATGTGCGATGCTTCCAATCATGAAGTAGGAGCAGCGTTGGCTCAGCGTGAAGGTAAGGATCCTTTCGTAATCGCTTACGCGTCTAAGACTTTAGACGCTGCTCAGTCTAATTACACTACTACTGAAAAAGAGCTCTTAGCTATTGTATTCGCTCTGGATAAATTCCGAGCCTAGGTACTAAAGTAGTAGCGTACTCAGACCACGCAGCTCTAAAGTATTTATTAGCTAAAAAGGAGTTCAAACCAAGGCTTTTACGTTGGATACTACTTCTACAATAATTTGATTTAGAAATTAAGGATAGGAGTGGTAACCAGAATCTAGTGGCAGACCACTTGAGTCGCCTTGAGCACATTAAGGATGCATCCACTCCTATAAACGATGATTTCCCATTTGACAACTTACAAGCAGTATCTGAAGTAGTCCCTTGGTATGCGCCTGTAGCTAATTATCTAGTTAGCCATACTTTTCCCCCAAACTTTACTAAGCATCAAAGAGATAAGATGGAAAGCGAGTCCAAATATTATATATGGGATGATCCACATTTATGGAGGTGTGGTGCTGACCAGGTAATTAGATTATGTGTGCCTCAATCAGAATTCCATTCCATTTTGGAGGCTTGCCACTCATCTAAGAGTGGAGGACATTTTGGCCCTCAAAGAACAGCTAGAAAAATTTTAGACTGTAGATTCTGGTGGCCTACTATTTTTAAAGACGCTGCTGAATTTTGTAAATTTTGTTCCCCATGCCAAAGGTTTGGTAATATATCCAAGAGGGACGAGATGCCTCAACAAATTATGCTTTTCTGTGAAATTTTTAATGTTTGGGCATTGACTTTATGGGTCCATTTCCAAATTCTAATGGTTACTTTTATATATTGTTAACTGTGGACTACGTTTCTAAATGGGTGGAAGCAATTTCTACCCGCACTGATGATGCTAACACTGTTGTTTCCTTTGTTAGAAATCATATTATTTGTCGCTTTGGATCCCCACGAGCAATCGTGAGCGATGAGGGCACCCATTTTTGTAACAGGAGACTAACAGGATTACTGAAAAGGCATGGAATAATTCACAAGGTATCAACGGCCTATCACCCCCAGACTAATGGGCAAGCCGAGGTATCTAACAGAGAGGTAAAGCGTATATTGCAGAAGATAGTCAAACCTCATAGAAGGGACTGGAGCACCAGGCTCCAAGATGCGTTTTGGGCTTATCAGACAGCATACAAGACACCCATTTGGATGAGTCCTTTCCGCTTAGTCTATGGAAAAGCCTGTCACCTCTCAGTTGAGATAGAGCATAAAGCCTTTTGGGCAGTGAAGGAGTGTAACATGGGAGTTGAGAAGGCTGGAGCTGAAAGGAAGCTGCAACTACAGGAATTAGAAAGCCTTCGCCTAGAAGCTTATAAGAACTCCAGGCTTTACAAGGAAAAAATGAAGGTTGTGCATGATAAGCACATCAAGAGGAGAGAGTTCCAACCTGGAGACTTAGTCCTCCTTTTCAACTCCAGATTGCGGCTCATGCCAGGCAAGTTGAGATCAAGATGGGACAGCCCTTATAGAGTAGAGAAGGCTGAGCCATACGGAGTTTTCCACCTGAGTCATCCTTCAAGCTCTGAATTCATCAAAGTCAATGGACATTGTTTAAAGCTGTATCATGGTGAGAAGATGAAAAAAAAGAAGGAGCTCGAGATCTTCCTCTTGGAAGATCCACCCACAGCAGATGACTGAGTTAGTGGAGCGTCCAACTTAAGGACGTTAAAGCAAAGTGTTAGGTGGGAGACAACCCACCATGGTATGATCGTTCCTTTCTCTTTTCTTAGTTTTTTCTTTTTCTATAAACTTTTCTCAGTATCAGTGCATATAATCTGCATTTGCATACTGCATATAAAAAAACAAAAAAAAAAGAGAAAGAGAAAACGCACGCGACGCGTCCGCATCATAGGTGTGTTGGGAAGAAAATAAATTGAACAGAGAGTCACGCGAGAGTGTGGCTGGAGGCGTGCCTTTGGCACAAATGGATCCACACAACCGCGTCGCTGATGCGTCCGCGTCATGTGCGCAATAGCTTCTCCACGCGTCCGCGTCAACCATGCGAATGCGTGGCCCTGCAATTCGACGTAAAAGGGTGTATGGTAGTAAGTTGCGCTGGAGTTGGGCTGAACTCGTGCTAGACGCACAAGCCCTACCACGCGTACGCGTGCCCCACGCGTTCGTGCTATTTTCAGAGTTTGGCCATTCACGCGATCGCGTCAACCACGCGGACGCATCACCCTCAAAAGTGGCAATATGATTTTCAAACAGAGAGTTGTGCGAGCGCGAGAGTGCCCTCGCGCCACTAGCATAAATCATGTCACGCGTCCGCATGACCGACGCTTTCGCGTCACCTCACTTAAGCGCTACTCGTGCAAACGCGTGACCCACGCGTCCGCGTCGCATGCGACGCACAACTTTTTCAAATCTGCCAGATTATCTTATCTTTTCTTCCCCAAATCCTACTTTTTCCCCCCTTCTTCCTTCTTCCTTCTTTCTTCCCTTCTACTCTCTCTCTCTCTCTCTCACCACCATTATCAAGGTTTTTCTTTTCTTCTCCCCTCTTTACTTTTCCATTCTTCTTCTTATTTTTATATTTTCTTTTTTTTTCTTTTTTCCCTCATCATCTATATTCTCTTCTTCTCTCTTCTTCTTGTAATTGGTGTTGGACATTTATTTGGGTCATTAATTATTTTCTATACTTTGCTTATGGATTTTTGAGAAATTGTTTGACAATTGTATATTATTTTTATAGGGTTGCTTGCATGTTCAATTTCATACTTTCTATACCTTATTCACCATGCATGCTATGTGTTTGTGAAAATGCCCGTATGGCTTTATGCACTATTTTTAGACTACTCTAAATGCTTGCTTTTCACAAATACCCTTTCTATATTTTATTGATTAAATATAATTATTATTACAAACAGATTGTTAGTTTGACAGACTTAGTAATCTAACTTGGACATTGAAAGCTTGATCTATGCTACTCGTACCTTTGCCGGCATGCCAATAAACCCCTTGCATTCAACTGTCGTCATATGCACTTGTTATATTTACATTGATGATTTTTCACATGTAGTCATGACCATGTGTTAAGATCATTCTTCTTTGATGTGCATTAATTACCACCTTTCCCATTCTTTTCCTTGCTATAACCCTTGAAATGTTTATGTCTTTACTCGTTCCCTTTCAGGATGGCCACCAAGAAAGGCAAGGAGAAAGCTACTCCCAAATTAATAGCAAAGAGAGGAACAAAAAGAGCATTAGTGGCAGAGCCATCTTCAACTACAGTTAAGCCCTCAACAAAAAGAATTAAAAGGATTATAAAGGTCGATGAAAAAGAGAAAGCCTTCCCAGTAAAGGACACTGCACGATTTCCCAATCGCTACTGTGAGCAGATGTTCCCCATTCTGGCAGCTCGGAATTACAACAACGAATACCTTCTTATCCTCCTGCCCCGTATTGCTGAATTTGTTGAGCTGCGAATTGCACAAAGCCACTGGGGATTCCTACTAAGACAGCCACGGCAGGTTAATCTTTCATGGATAGTTGAGTTCTACTCCAATTTCCACCTGCCAACCCTGCAGTCTGTATACGTCCGTCAGAAGCAAGTCCCCAACACAGAAGAGGCCATTCAATGAGCCTTAGATCTTCCCCCTGCTCTAGAAGGACTGGACGCATTTCAAGAGGCCGCACTCAAGCGCCAGACGTACAAATTTGACTGGGACGCTGTTCTCAGAGTTATCGCACAACTTGGCAGCAGATGGCTTTTTGGATACCATCGTTCCCGGCCTAAGGGAATATCGACTTCCACTCTCACCTTGGAGGCTCGCGTATGGGCACAGATTATGTCCTATTACGTCTTTCGGAGCACTCATGAGTCCTCTTTCACTTCAGACATGGCCGTTCTACTATGGTGCATCTTTACAAACCAGCCTCTAAACCTACCAAGACACATCCGGAATGCCATGGGACACGTACAAATTGCGGGCAACCTACCTTTTCCTGCCTTGGTCTCAGATCTTGTCTCAGCAGCCGGAGTCTCCTACAGAGCTGGGGACACCAAAGCCATGCTCCCACGGGATGATCAGTACGTCCCCATCGGGAAATATCTTAGGCCACCATCAGCCACTACCACCCAGTCTGCTGAAAAAGTTACAGTCATTCCTCCTTCCACACCACCAGCACCTTCCACAAGTCAGCTGCTGCGTCAAATACTGGACAGGTTGGACTGGCAAGAATACAAAGCAAAGCTACGAGAGCGCCGCAACCAGCACCAATTCAAATACCTCAAGGAACTTCTCACAGGCAACCACAGAGCTGACAAAGACCCAGACACTCCGGACTCTACTTTTTTTACCAGCACAGGGAGCCATGATGGTCCCGACTATGAAGATACTGCTACCAGCCCACCTTTGTTCCTGACAGATGACACCGAGGACAGTGCAAAGCCTTAAGTGTGGGGAGGTCGGTCAGTACCTGACTTTCGGAGGTAATTCCTCTTCCCTAACCCCAATTTTCTCTTTTCTTAGAATAGAATATATTGCATAATAATAGGATTAATTGCATGCATGTTCTACCTGATTGAAAAGATAACAAGTTTCTTTTAAGACCCTATTTTTGAAAATTTTCACTAATTTAAATCAAAACCTTTATGTTAAATTTGTTTGAAGTTGTAATTGGAACATGGTTTTTGAGCTAGAGAACAGATAACTTGTGAAACTTTGAGCCTAAATACATGGTTGCATTATTTAACCATAAATATTTTTTCTTGTGTGTTTACTTCTCTATGATTGTAATCTGAATTTTGTTTTATCCTATATATCCAATATTAATGTGTTATATGCATGCATATGATTGAGGCCATTGTTCATCTAGCTCACTTATCCCAAATAAGCCTACCCTTTTAATTACCTTTGTTAGCCACTTTGAGCCATTTTAATCCCATTTATTCTATATTTTACCACATTACTAGCCTTAAGCAGAAAAACAATTAAATATCCCAATTGAATCTTTGGTTAGCTTAAGATAGAAATTGTGTGTTAATTGAGTGTGGAAAGATTGTGGGAACAAAGGTTAATAAAGGAATATGTCATGATAAAATAAGGAGAATTTAGGTACCTACTCATGTGAAACCATAAAAGAAAAATTACAAATCTATGTGCATTGATAAGCTATGTATATATATATATATATTAGTAAATAAGGGGACAAAATTACCTCAATGATAAGTTAAAGTTCAATAATCAATGCACATATGATAAAATTAAAATAAAGGTTGATGCATGAGTATGGAATGTGAAAAGAAAATTCTGGGTAGATAGGTATGAAATTTGAAGTTATATAGAATATACATATATGGTTAGGTGAAAGCTTGGGTTAATTAAGGATTCAATTTATATGCTCACTTAGCCATATATACATTTACCCTTACCTTTGCCCCATTGCAACCTTGAAAAGACCTTATGATGTTTGCATTGATACATTAAATGTTGTTGATTGGTTAGGTGAAAAACAAAAATTTGAAAGCAGGACTAGAGAAGGATAGAGTGATTACCCTATACACTAGAGAGATTAAAGTGCACACACACCATCAGTGAGGGCTCACTGCTTGATTCCATGTCCCTTGCTCTCACGAGTTGTCCTCTTACAAATTTACCTGCTTTTACTGTATGATTTGAACTAGTGGAATCTGCTCCATGTTTTGTCTTTGAGAACTTATTTGTTTTTTTTAATCAGATAGACAAAATCATATAGTTGCATTCATATATGTAGGTTGCATTGCATTGCATGAATCTTACATGTCCCTATTCATTCATATTTATCTCCTTCAACTAAGCATGAGGACATGCTAATGTTTAAGTGTGGGGAGGTTGATAAACCATTATTTGATGATTTATATTGTGTTTAATTGTGTGGTTTTATCAAGTCTTCACCCACTTATTCATATGATTTGCATGTATTTACAATTCCTTCCTAAAAATATTCTATGATTGAAAACTTGCTTCCCAAAGATCTTTTGATTGTATATTTTTATTTTCCTTTATTTCATTTGATGCAGTGATATGTGTGTTAAGTGTTTCAGGCTTCATAGGGAAGGAATGGCCTAGAGAATGGAGAGGAAGCGTGCAAAAATGGAAGGAACACAAGAAATTGAGGAGATGACCAGCGAGAAGTGATGCGGGCGCCTGGCTCACGTGATCACGCGAAATGGAGGAAATCGTCGTGACGCGCTCGCGTGCCTGACGTCACCGCGTGGATTGAAAGCTGCACGAGTGACGCGAATGCGTGGACGACACGCACGCGTGGCACGGAAAATGCTGAGTGACGCGAACGCGTGGACGACGCAGTCGCGTGACGTGCGCGATCTGCAGAATTACAGAAGTCACTGGCATAGATTCTGGGCCGCATTTTAATCCAGTTTTCGGACCAAAAACCCAAATTAGAGCAAGGGAACATGCAAAGACAAGAGACAATATTCATTCGAGAGAATTCTTAGTTTTTAGATCTGATTTTACTCCTCCTCTAGGTTTTCTCTCTACACATTCATAGTTCTTAGGATTTAATTTTTATTGCTTTTTGGCTTGGGATATTGAGAAGAGCTGTTACCTCCGCAAGACTTCATCACTCTAGTTTGTTCTCTTTACTTGTTGCTTACTCTTTCATATCCTTAATTTATTTCGAGTTACAATTGGATTTTTTTAGAATTTATTAATACAAGAACCATTTTTATTTTTAATTGATCTTTTTGATTATTGTCTATCATGTCTTCCCTTATTCCTCATTTTTATTTTGTGAATTTTACATCCATGATGAGTTAGTAGTTCTCTAACTTGATTGGGAGTTGATTAAAAGGAGACCCTTGAGTTGGAATGCTCAAGAGTAAAATTGTAATTGGGTTTATTGTTGGATGGCTCTCTAATCACTGACACTAATCCTTCCCAAGGGAGAGGATTAGAACTCGTGAATAGAAGTAGACTTCCAACTTACTTGACTCTCCTTTACCTGGTAAAGGATAACTAAGTAGAACAACCTTCAATTATCAATTGATCTTGGAAAAACTCCAACAAGGATAGAACTTCCGATTAATCCACCCCCGGTCAAGATTTTTATTTAAATTGCACCAATTCTCTAATTTAATTTCCCATTTATTAACTCAAAATCATTTTGGAAAACCTCTGATTAATAAGATAGAACATCTTCCTGCAACTCGTTGGGAGACGACCTGGGATTCATATTCCCAATATTTTAATTCTGATTTTGTGACAGCCTTTCTAAATTGATAAGTGGATTTTTGTTGGTTAAGAACTGTACTTGCAACGTATCACTCATATTAATTTCTTAATCTGCCAATTTCCGCCACGTCATTAATCCAATTAACATGAACTCTAACGTAGGAGGAGAAAGCAATCGCCAACATTAGTGACACTCACCTTTGTTACTAATGTTGGGCTAAGCCAATAGTGCCCACATTAGTGGTCATGTTAAGACCACTAACGTGAAGGGTAACGTGGAGCAAGGAATGATAGGCCAATGTTAGTGACACTCACCTTTGTCACTAACGTTGGAGATGGCAATCACCACCACGTTAGTGGTCACGTTAAAGCAATTAACGTGAGGCACTAACGTGGGAAGAAGGGGCGTTTGAAGCGTTAGTGACAAAGGTAAGTGTCACTAACGCTCTTGAAGCTTGGGCATGCCCACGTTAAGGGCCACGTTAGTTACACTAACGTGGATCACTAACGTGGGGAAAAGAAGCAAAGAGCAACGTTATTGGTAAAGGTGAATGCCAATAACATTTGCGAAGGACTGAGAGGCAACATTATTGGTAAAAGTAAATGCCAATAACATCTGCAAAGGACTAAGAGGCAACATTAGTAGTCACATTAGTGCCACTAACGTTGAAGTTAACGTGGATCAATTTGGTTCGGAGCGTTAGTGAAAAAGTTGATTGTCACTAACGTTCTCAAACCCACATTTTCACTTAATGTTAACACCACTAACGTCCTAACTAACGTCCACCCATGCCTGACTCACACTTTTTCTGCAAGCAAAGCTAAGCCCACTGAAGACTGTAACTGCTTCAACTCAAGATCAAAGGCCCATATCCAAGACTTGAAGAGCTGACTAGAAGATCAAGAAGAGTAGTATATATAGGAGTAGTTTTGATTTACTAGGTAGCTTGGCATTTTGGAGAACTACACTCTGTATATTTACTTTTCCTGTAATTTCTAGTTTACTTTAGAATGTACTCTACTCTATCATCTTCCATTTCCAGAGCTATGAACAACTAAACCCCTTTTCATTGGGTTAGGGAGCTCTGTTGTAACTTGATGGATCAATCATAGTTTTCATTCTTCTTCTTCTTTCGTTTCTCTTGATTTACTAGAAAGCTTTCGATCTTAAATCAATTGGTTAGTTGTCTTGGAAAAGAAACTCTCCATAATTGGATCTCCTCTGAGCCTTGGAAAAGGGATGAGGAGATCATGCTAGAAATGCTTTCTCATGTTGGACCAAATTGGGGTTTGGACGGATATAGTGACATATAATCCTCCCAACACTTTGATTTGGAAATACATGTGGTATAATCAGTGACCATACTTCATCTCTTCCCATGAGCAATTAAATCAAGGAATTGCGCAATTGTTCAAGCTTAGAGAGATTGGGTTGCCAAGGAATTGGGATCCAATCACCTAAGATTGCCAAAGAGATCAATGAATGCATTAATTGAGGAAGAGATAAAAATGAACTTGATCCGAAGAATGCAACATTTCCTAAGCCCAATGAATCTCCCATTTCTGATCTTACCCATTCTCTTTACATTCTGTCATTTATTTTCATGTTCACCTCCCCAAATCCCCTTTTAAGATTCTACAATTTACTTTCTACAATTTACTTTCCCACCATTTAATTTTCTGCAATTCTCAACTCAATTTCTGCTTAGCTCAACTAGAAAATTCCTCCAATTAAAGTTGCTTGACCAATCAATCCCTGTGGGATTCGACCTCACTCTATTGTGAGTTTTTACTTGACGACAGTTTGGTATACTTACCGAAGGGAGATTTGTTGAGAGACAAGTTTCCGTGCATCACGAGCGGATAGAATAGACATTCATCATATGCATCTTCTATATGTTTGTTTGCTTTTCTTAAATTCTGTTATGCCTAAATAAATCACATGCCTACTTGCTATTTGTTTTACTTGCTGTATATGTATATTACTTGTGCTTTACTTGTATACATTACCTGTGTCTTCTACTGGGATTGAGGAGGTTAGGTAGGCGGTGGTGATGGGATCACATGGAGATTAGGCTGGCGAAGGCTGTGGGACAGCGGTGTTATGTTAGTTAGAAATTTCCTAAGATAGAATACCCTATTTGTGGTTTATATTTTTTTTCATTAAGCTTGAATATTTGTTTCGATGTGAAGTTATAGGATTGCCTTTGGCATCTCGGAACCTTATATCTTATATACTAGACACTATTACCTTACTGAGAACCTCCGGTTCGCATACTGTATGTTGTTATTTTTTGGATGCAGGTCACAACCCACCTCGGTGAGTTTACGGACGTAATGACAGAGCAGAGGATGATTCAACTTTGTTTTATGTTTTATTTTGTTATTAATTCTCTCAGTTTTGGATTATTGTATTTTGATGCCTTAGAGGCTTTATTTCTGAAAACTTTGAGAGATAGGATGTTGCTGTTTTAAATTTCCAAAAACTCTTTTATACTTGTATTAACTAGTTGGCCTAAACTCCGCAAGCTGCGGCTAGTATTTTTCTGTTATTCCTTGTGATCTTGTATCTTTATCATGTTGTATCTTGTGTCTTTACGGTTTTAGTCATCATGTGTGATGCTTCGTGTCTTTGTTTTGAGCTTAAATTCTTCATTGGGCTTCTAGTCTTATAATTTCCTTCTATATATATATATATATATATATATATATATATATATATATATATATATATATATATATATATATATATATATATATTATTGTACGAGTTTTAGAACTATTGTGGCACTTTGTTATCTTTTGCTTTACGGCATGAGGTAAGGCTTAAGGTAAAAGGGTGTTACATTTAGTGACATTACAATTTGCAAGCTGGTTTATATATCGATGAAAATATAAAAGATAGATTCTATATTGATCTTTTTTTATCTATTGATGAAGCAAAGCAATTAATAGATACAAAAAACTTGCAAAACCAATTTCAAAGTTCATAGAAAGAAAATTCAGAAAAAAAGTAAACTATAAAGAACAAAGCAAAAGTGAATGAGCAAAGCAAACGGAAAAAGGCACCAACAGATTTGAACTTGCGATAGGTGGTGCGCCGATGAAGGTTGGAGACGATGGAGGCAAGAATCTATATAGCTGCAATAGATTTGAACCACGCACATCGTAGGAAGAGATGGCGAGCAAATATAGTAGATGAGATGAAACAGAGATCCCGGTGTCATCGTCTTTGTCTGAATGAATAGAAATAGTGTCGATGGTACTTCTAGGAAGAAGGGTAAGTGTTAGCAGGGTTTGAGGATGTCAATCAAAGAGAGGAAAGAAGGAAAAGGGTGCGTCAAATGGGGTTGGCGGCGTAAAAGGTCAAACTTGATGGTGGAAGGAAGCTATGGCAAGAGAACCCGAGGACGGAGGAGAGACATTGGACTGCAGCTCTTGTAACTTGTACGCGGTACAGATGAAAAATGAGATCAAGAGAAAAGGAGGTTGAAGTATCACCAATAGATTAGCGATAGTTTCCTTAAAATTCGCCACAAAACTTAATCAAATAGTTGCTCTTCCAGCATTCACCATTGAAATCGTTGAAAAACCAGCAGATAGTGGCGATTGTCAATACAACTGCTGATTATCTGCTGCTATCTTTTATTTTTGTGGTAGTGAACAATGCCAACAAAATGTCAAGAAAGGCAATAAATCAGGCAGTTCTATCCAAGTAAATACTAATGCAATTTGACTAGAGACTCTTAGAGAGCAGCACAAGAATAACATGTATGAGAAAGGATCTTTTTTTGTCAATTCTATTTTTTTTTGTGAAGAAATTATCACAGAGTTATGTAGCAAATTTGGCCACAACCTTACAAAAAGCTTGGATCAGCATTTCCCTTAAGCTAAGAAACGAATTCGGGTCTTACTTGCTCGATGAGATAAACATGAGTCTATGGTAGAGACCGATAGACAAACTATTGCGGCGGCCCATGCAAAAAATCTAAGAAAATGGGAACAAATCCAGCATTAGTAAGTTTGTGCTAGTGGCATGCAGCTATGTTAGAGGGGGTTCATTATTAGCATCGTCAGCTCTTCCATTACTTTCACGGATACTTGATAAGGCGAGCGATGACAAGAGGAAGACGATCGGCAAGAGGATGACATAGATGATTATGTAAAATCTTTAATTAGTTTATTTATTTTTAGTATGTAGTACTTGATTTAGTAATTTTGTATTGGCATTTTAATGATTTAATGTAGAATATTATTTATTATCTGATTCACATATAGTTTTTTTATAATATTATCACAATTAAAAATACAAGACTAAATTTAAAAAAAAAAGAAATTATTATCACATTAATTGAAAAAATTATATTTATAATTTTTTCATGGTAAGTAAAATATTTTTATTTTTCCTGAATTTATTTGTTGTTGGATTTAATCCATTATTAGCATTAGAAAATCTGACAATAATGATGGTGTTTCTTTTGGTCAACTATCATTTTTGTGTAATCCAACTGATGATATTTCTATTTTCGTAATATAAGAAAATTCGTTGGTAATAATTTTCTATCAAGATTTTCTTTTCCAAAAGCTTTTTAATGGTAACCTAAATTATGTTGGAAAAATTCGTTAGTAATAAAATTTGAACCCTCGTGTACTTTTAATTTTTTTTATTAGATGAATTAAATAATACATCATTCTAGATATATTACGACACAAACTCAGTAATTCGCACAGAAGACACAACTATCACTGTAATATTTTGGGTCTATGGTCAAGGTTTTTTTGGTTACGGTAAAAAACTGACCAAGATTTTCTATGGTCACAATTTTTTAGGGTGATAAAAAAAAGTTATAGTCACGTTTTTTTGAAAAGGATATCTATGGTCACGGTTTATTAAAAAAAGATGGCCTAAAAGGATCTATAGTCACAGTTTTAAGGGGTGACCTAAAGGGGTCTATGGTCACGATTTTTTAAAAAAGAGTGGCCTAAAAGGGTCTATGGTCACATTTTTAAGGGGTGACCTAAAGGGGTCTATGGTCACAGTTTTTTACAGTGACCAAAAAGGGTCTATGGTCACGATTTTAAGGGATGGCCTAAAAGGGTCTATGGTCACGATTTTGAGCGTGACCTAAAAGGGTCTATGGTCACGGTTTTTTATAATGACCAAAAAGGGGCTATGGTCACGATTTTTCAAAAAAGGGTGACCTAAAAGGGTCTATGGTAATGGTTTTGGGGGGTGACCTAAAGGGGCCTATGGTCACAGTTTTTGGGGTGGCCTAAAAGGGTCTATGGTCGCAGTTTTTCGAGTGACCTAAAGGCGTCTATGGTCACGGTTTTTCGGAAGGGTGACCTAAAAGGGTCTATGGTCATGGTTTTGGAGCATGACCTAAAGGGGTCTATAGTCACGGTTTTGGGGGGTGACCTAAAAGGATCTATGGTCACGGTTTTAGGCGGTAACCTAAGGGGGTCTATGGTCATGGTTTTTTACAGTGACCAAAAAGAGTCTATGGTCACGATTTTTCAGAAGGGTGGCCTAAAAAGGTCTATGGTCACGGTTTTGGGGGGTGACCTAAAAGGGTCTATGGTCACGATTTTAGGGGTGACCTAAAATAGTCTATGGTCACAGTTTTTCACTGTGACCAAACGACATCTATGGTCACGGTTTTGAGGGGTGACCTAAAAGAGTCTATGGTTATGGTTTTACGAAAGAGTGACCTAAAAGGGTTTATGATCACAGTTTTGGAGAGTGACCTAAAGGTATCTATGGTCACGGTTTTAGGAGGTCGTCCAACCGGTCGTCCAACCCCTCTGTACACTCACGAATCACAAGCTTCTCTGTGTCGTTCGTCGCATGTCGTCGGTCGTCGTGCTCATCTCTCGTCGCCCATCACGTCCTCATTGCTCAAAAAGTTGTCTTTACTGAAATGTAAATAAATCAAAGTTATGAGATTTTGAATTTTAAATTAATTTGAATTTATATAATTTTCAATTACAATTAGATATTTTTGTTTATTTGAAATTAATAATTTAGATTTTTTGTTAATTAAGATTTAAAATTTTAGTAGTTAGAAATAAAAAAGAACTTTATATATAATTTAATTAAATAATTAAAAATTTTAATTAATTTTATAAATAAAAAAATTATTTAATTACCTCAACTTTTAAATTAAAATACTTATTTAAAAAATCAATTAAAAAATTAATTAAATAAATTAATATTTTTAAAATAATTTTATTGAGCTAGAATTTAATTTTTAATAGCTACTCTATTTCCTAATGGTTATTAAAATTACTCAAATCTCTATTCCCAAATTAAAACCTACAAACACTAATCATAACTCCTCTTACTGTCTTTCAACCACCACCCCTCTCCCTCACCCCTCACACCCATGCATACGCCCCTCACTCACCTTCCCCCACGCATACGCCCCTCACTCACCTTCCCCCACGCACACTCCCTCTCCACACAACACACACGCGCAACTTTTTCCCTCACCCGCGAAGCACTCACCCACGCCGAGAGAGAAGAGAAGAACAGAGGAGGGAGAAGCTGCCCAACCACCGTCGTCGTCTATGGAGCTGTGAGGAGTGCCGCTGCTGTCGCGTGCCAGAGGAGAGGAAGAGAGATCGGGAAGAGAGAGAAGGACAGGGGGAGAAGGAAGCACGTGACGGAGAAGGGGGCGCTGCTTGCGCCGCTACACCTCATCGTCGTCGTTGTTGGGGCTGCTGCGGGGTGTGCCGTCGCCGTCGAACTTGGTGGCTAACATATAACGGTCAGAATACATTATCACATTTTTGACAAATGTTATTGATATTACCTGTGGCCAACATATAATGGTCAGAATTCATTATTACATTTTTACAAGCTTTTCTTATCATCTTATGTAGTTCGTCTACAATCGCTATATGGCTGAAACTTGAAAGTCTTTACAATTGAAATAGCATAAGCCAGAACCTGTTAGAGGAACAATTTTTTCTTTTTACTGGACTTGTAGGTATATCCATTGCTTAACTGATAGATGGTGAGCTGAAGGGATTTGGTCAGTTGCATCTACGATTCCAAGGAGTGGAGACTTTAGGTAAATATTTATTATAAAGCAAAAGCTGAGGAGTATAGCTCTTTGGTTCTCCTTCTGCTTTCCAATCAGAATACAAGTTGTTGGGTACTGGATAATGTATTCCTCTGTTTGTGAAAATTAACACATGATTGGGTTTGACACATGACAGGAACAAAATATAGCTCATCAATTTTCCCTACCCGGGCTCCATCTGGACAACTTCTACTATTGAATTTCATTAGAGGAGCTACCAATCCTGGATTGTTATCAAAGGTTTGATAACTTTTTTATATTCAAACAAGTTCCATATGATCATTTCTGAAAGCTGTATTGACTTGCATTACTTGGGTACTTCCCTTGCTAATTTGCTCTATTTTCATTTTCATTGGCGGGGTGCAGAGCTGAATATGATCCTAAGATCGACTTATTAGATCAAGAGTTCATGCTGAGAGAAAAATGATATCAATGGAAGGATGTAGAGGTAAACATGAAAAAGTAGATTTCATAATTTCAGTAAAGCTTTTTAATGTTAGCTATGTTAGAATGTAAATCTGTTTCTTCTTCTGTGTAATTTCCCATGAACATAAAAAGTCGTGGCAAAAGTGTGAATGATTAGACAGCCAATTGTTGGCTTAAATGAGGATCATGAACCTATAAACTTAGCCTAGATCTAATAAATTTCAGCATAGATTGGATATTATAACTTGTAAGATATTAAGACTTGTAGATATAAGCTTGAACATGATAGTTATTGTGGATTTATGGCTTTATGCTAATAGATATACAGTTTTGTAAGTTGCTTTTTCATCTCTTGAAATTATATTTGGATGCCACACAATGTGTTCTTTACCTAGAATGTCAGCATGAAACAATTACTTAGTTATTAAGTTTTAAAAAAATAAAGCTATAGTAGGATGACACAAATTCTCACATTTAAATTCCAATAGAAGATTTTTATTGTTGGATTTATATCTCAATGGGAGCTATAACTAGGTAGGCTTTTATCATTCACTTTCTAGCTTCGACCTTTTTCTTTGGAAGGAGGGTTAAAAATGGCTTGCTAAGCAACAATGGGTTTGTAAGGAAAAAAACTTGGGTTTGGTTCACAATTAATCCATTGTCATAATTAGTTGCCACCGAAAAGATCTCATTAATTTGTTAAATACTTCCTCCATTAAGATTTTGTGGTTATTTGTAAGGAACTAAGGATCATATAAAACGTAAAGGAAGGGATTACAGTCCATTATATGGTAGCTGAAATGGCTTTTGAAAGAGGGTGTTTCCATCATTATGATTCTTGAGAAGTAGATTTTTGTATCTCTGTAGCACTAAGGATTTCATATTATATTCATGAGCAGAAATTATTTTAGGTAATTTTATTTGTTGATTGGAAACTCATGTATGTTTTTGTTCCAATGTGAATCAATTTTTTTCTTCTTGTTAAGTGCATGTAAGGATTCAACTTATCATTTTGACCAGTATATCATGCCATTAATTATGTGACTCTTTTCAGCCTTATGTATGGAGTTGAGGATCCGTCAATTGTAGGGATGGTTTTAGATAGTCTATTCTCTAATTTGGTTGATTTGATAATGGAACTTGTAGATACATATAAAGTTCGTCTTCTAAAGTTCACTGTGAGTATATATAGTTGTTTTTATACTATGGTCACGGTAAAGATAAAGCTATGGTCACGGTTTCAGGAGGGGTGATCATAGAGCTATGGTCATGGTGAAAACTATGACCATAGATAAGGCTATGGTCACGAGTTTAAAGATGGATGACCATAGAGGCTATGGTCACGGTTTTAAAGAGGGGTGACCATAGATAAGACTATGGTCACAGTTTTAAGGAGGGGTGACCATAGAGGCTATGGTCACGATGAGAACCGTGACCATAGATAAAGTTATGGTCACGGTGGAAACTGTGACTATAGATAAGACTATGGTCATGGTTTTCAAGACGGGTGACCATAGAGGCTATGGTCACAATTTTTAGAAGGGGTGACTATAGAGACTATGGTCACGGTAAAACTGTGACCATAGACAAGGCTATGGTCACAGTTTTTATGCGTGACCATAGATTAACATATGGTCACGGTGAAAAAACGTGGCCTAAAGTGTCAGAATTTGAAAATTGTAACATTGACTATAGAAACTGTGATCATAGATAAAAAAATCATGACCATAGACCTATGGCCACGAGAAAATAGACCATGGTAAAAAACCGTAACCATAGTTTTAAAACCATGACCATAAATCTATGGTCATCCTTTTTACTAGTTATGGACTGTGACCATAGGCTTTTTTTTATAGTGTGTATAAATTTTTATATTCTACAGCACGAGTTAAATAAATTCTTTTTTTTGGACATGCACGAGTTAAATGACTAAATCTCTGTTTCGATGCGAATGCAGCTGTATTATATATTGAGGCCAATAAACCTACTATTTGACTATTTGTTTTGTGCCAAACCTCACCTGCCTCGTGTACTTCCAATAAAAAGCAAACATTTTCACCACTTTGAAAGGGCCTCAAGTGACAGGTTTAGGCCTATTTGGGCTTTGCATTCTTACTAAGTGTAAGCCCATATCTATAATGTCGGCATACAAACGTAATAGTTGGGTTTTCAGAATTCGAATGTCCAGAACAAAAAAAGTAAATGTAAACCAAAGTAGGGAGAAATCAGAAAATAAAGATCTCTTCCTTTCTTTTCTTTCCCAATCAAGTCAACAACCCTAGGTCAAGATTCAAGAAATCTAATAACGTGTGCGTGCACGTGTGTCAAGTATAGTGATATTTCTCGAAATGAACGAGTTGACGTGAGTTGTTGACAACAATGAGATTTAAAGAGGTTTATAGTGAGATGGATCTTCAAAGGACGGATTCAGTCAACGGTGGCAGTTGTTTTATGATCTATCCTACTCTTTTCTTGGTTTTTTAAATTATTATTTTTGTATACTAATGGATACAGTTAAAAAAGAAAAGTTGGCCCCCGATATTGTTTTTATGGTTTTTGTGACTGAAATAAAAATTAATGTACTATATTATTGTGCTATTGAAGGAAACTACAAATTAATTAAAGTGGACAAATGATAAGCTAATAATTAAGTTATCGATAGCTACAAATGTCAAATAATTGTGAAAGGTAAAAACGGACAAAACAAATAAATAGATGGTTTCGTTGTTCGTACTTAATTAGTATATTAGTATTTCAGTCATACTATATATACAAATCATTTGCTGTCAAAAGTAAAGCTTCCGTCCGGTTTGACCGGGTTAATTCGAAACCAGTTATTCACTTAAGCTCTAGAATTATTCTACAAATAGTCAATTAAAAAATCAATAAAATCAGCGGTTCATCGGTAAACCGACCGAGTCAGCCAAATTTTTTAAGGCCCGGTATTTTAAAGGGCGTCGTTTTGACGTAAAAAAAAAAAAATTAACCTACTAATCCAGTTCCAATTTTCAAACGAGCCTGACGAACATTTTTCTTTTCCTTCCAACCCTAATTTCCTCCAACGAGTAGAAGGAACGCCTCCACCATCCCTACTATTATTGGCATCAGCAGTCATCAGTCATCACTAGCGGTTGTCACCCTCGCCACTCGAAACTTGTATCATTGTTGTTGTCGTTTGAAGCTTTTGTCATCGTTATCGGAAGGTCGGTTCGAAGCTTCTGTTGCAGACCGCCTCTATTCTACCGAGCATCTGTCTTTGCCGCTGCGAACTCTAGGCCTCCCCTACTCTTTTTGTCGCTCCGAAATTCATTTCTGTTTGGGTGTTTTTCTTCTCCGATAAGCACCTCTTCACTACTTCCAGTCTTTTTTTTTCTTTGCTTTATATTTTATGATTCTGATTTCTGAGTCAATTTCTGTGATTCTTGTTAATTTTTTATTTTTTTTATTCTTAATTCTTTTTATAAGTTATTTTTTCTGATTTTAATTCATTTTTTTATTCTTGTTAATTCTTTTTTTGAGTTAATTTTTTTGAAATAATTTTGTTCATTATTGATGAAATCTTGTTAATTTTGTTGATTTTTGATACAATTGTATGAATTAACATAATGTTGAAGTTCATATTAATTGTATGGATATCCATAATTTTAAAGTTCAGGTTTATTTCCATAATTTTAATAGTACTTGTTAATTTTGTTAATTATGTTCATAATGTTAAGGTTTAGGTTAATTATATGGTACTTTTTAATAATTTTATTTAATAATTAATTAAATCGGTTCGATTTCGGTCAAAACTCAAAAGTCTCTCTTTCTCGAAGGTCTGAAATTCCCAAAGGACCCTATTTTGAAGGGCTGGAACACGTTCATTGTCTTCTCTCTTTCTCTCTTTTAATTTTGCCCTTCAAAAGCACACAAAATATATGCCTCGCCCATAGGCATACTTAGCTTGATTATTCAGAATTTTAGAAGCACAAGTCACCCCACCATGCAACTTACATGCTAGCTATTGTATGTATGTAGAAATAATGTTGGAAAGATTACTCGTGATTCGACTTTAACATAAATTACCATTTAATTAATCTTTGATGATTGTATGTTCATTCTCATCGAGTCAATATTTTCTCTTTTTCCACAATTAGAAAATTAGTTATTACAGACGGATATTTTCGACGGATTTTATCCCACGAAAATATAGACAGAATTTCAGAGGAATTTTTTTGTCGGAAAATAAAAAAAATGAATTAGCATAAATTACAGACAGAAAACAAAATCCGTCGATAATTCTGTCGGTAAAATTAATTTTTTTCAAAAAAATGATTACAGACGGAAAATCCGTCTGTAATTAAATAAACAAAATACTGTATTTTAGTAAATTATTACAGACAGAAAAATCTGACTGTAATTAAAAAATTTCCGTCTGAAAACATGGAGCTAACCCTAACTTACACCCTAGTCTCTCGAGCTTCATTCACCCTCCACACAAGTGAAGAACTTTTTCCTCTCTCCGTCCACGCTCTCTCACCGTCCACGAGCTTCTTTAACCGCTGCCGCCGCCGCTCGCGTCGCACAATCTCATCACTGATCTCAGCAACGGCCATTCGCTGGTTATCTTCATCCACCGGTTCAGGAATCACTGCACTCATCCTTCAGGGAAGATCTCTGCCCTGATGGTCACGGAGGTAGTCGCGTCGTCGTCGTTCTCACCGCTCTGGGCCCATCCGCCTCCTTCATGCACGATGTCATCTCCCTCCAACTTTGCCGACGGCGATTCAACCCCTCCGCTGCTACTCCGCTACCCTGGATGGCAACTTCCTCCTCAGATCGGCCTGAGCCGTTTCCTCCAAATGCGCCAAATGTAGATCCAGGTGTTCTTCTCTTGTGTGTTCTGGAATGAGAGGTAATTTTGATTGCAATTTTTGGAATTGAATTTTGGAATCCTGCTCGAACTGAAATTGCTCTTGATTATACTGGTTGAAATTCAAAATTGAAAGCTAATTCTTCTTCTTCAGCCAAATCTATTGCTTCTTCTTCGTTTTTTGCATAAATAGACAAAGATGAATGCTGAATTATTGCTCGATCTGCCAGCTCTGTTGATTTTGTTTGTTGTTGAGGTTAAAATGTAAAATTGAAATCTGATGAGTCTCCTTCTTCTCCTTTGATGTGAACTTCTTCTGTAAGTTTTGGATTCCTTGCTGATTCTGAAGCTTTTGATGTTGTAGACTCAACCGGTTCGGCTTCTGACTTGGATTCTATGCCTCTGGAATCAGATGTGTGTGGCACTCTACCACTGCAGCTGAATGATGAAAAGGAGGGGGAACTTGATTCTACTGAGGAATTCGCCGATTAGAGTGCCTTGCTAAGCCAATCTTGGAAGATATTGCCAGCCTTGTACAGAAGGGTAGCCAAGTAAGTTTCTATATTCTTCTGCCATTTATCTTCAAGTGAACAATCAATTTAATTAGAAGCCACAGCTGAATTTGATATCATGTCCCTCAAACTGAAGCTCACAAAGCTTTAAGTTTGCAAGTTCTGACAAATTAAACCTTTAACAATGACAAACGTGAGTGGATGAATGGCAGGGCAAAATGATTCTATTTAGCTGAGCTTTTGAAGACGAGCAGTGGAATAATGTTCATAGCCACTGAACTTAAAAACTGAGTTAACTAGAAGAAAGCTAAGGGACTTCTTTTATGAAGGAAGTGGGAGACTGAGAAGCAGCATTGAGTTTTTTGGCAGTAGAATGGACTTTATAGTTAGTGATTCCATTGTATTCAATGAAAATAATTTGATTGCTGAAGATATCTCTAAACTAGAAGATGCGTTTAAGCAGCTATTGTCATTTTTCAGGTTTGTATATTTTTAGCTTTATGTTGTTCATGTTGAGCCAAAGATTCATTGCTTGTGTTGTAATCACTTGAAAGATTTTTTTTTTCAGTACCACCCCACTGCCTCAGAAGGGCCCTACTTAATTGAATTGCTACTCATTTTTCATTATGTTACTCATCACTTGATTTTATTTGTATATGATGGTAAACGAAGTTGTTTAAGTCTAGAAATCTGTCTAGAAATTTGAAATGTTTTGATGGTGTCCTTCTTTCAGTTTTTTAACACTTCATTTTTGTTCTAATGAGTCTTGTACTTTATAATCACAACGCTTTCATAGTTCTATGGTTCTTAATTGGTAGTTGCCTGATGGTTTCCTTGATTATATATATTGGTGCTTTGTAATTCCTAAGGGGAAATTATACAGGAGAACTAAAATATATATTATTGCCATTTATGTTGGTAATAAGTTGCATAAATATTCAATCTTAATGAATCTGAGATATTTACAGTTTGAGGCTACTGCTTCATCACCAGTCTGCAGTTGATGCTGATTAATTGGAAGGGTCTGTGACATCTTTATCAAATTTGGATGATTCTGATTCTTCTAAATATCTAGTTCGGAAGAAGGTTCAAGAATCCTTGGAAAACTTAAAGGAGGAGGCAGTTGTTCCTAAAAGGTTATTTCAAGAGATTTCCGATGTCACATTCACTTTTGTTCGTTGCATTTGTTAGCAGATCTCTAATGGAGCTTGTAGCTTATAGCCTTTAGCTTTATCTTTGTGTTATTTGATCGGTGTTCCTTTTGCTGTGTTGTGTTGTGTTGTGTTATGAACTCTGATCTACATGACTTAACATGTTTACATCTTTTCATTCCAATTGTTTCAATGATTATCGTGTTTTAGTTGATTTCCTTTGTTATGATGAATTATGGTTCCTTGTTGTCCATGTATATATATCAGTTGCATTAATTGCCATTTTAGGTTAATAGAGACAATGCAATTGAAAGAACTGCTGATGTCAGAGTAGTTATATGCTATAGAAATAGAATCAATGCTCTACAATGGCGTGGTCTTCATTTTTAGTTGCCAGAGCATAGTTTTTCAATGATTTGTCAAGCTGAAGCATCAACTACTCATTGTTCTTCTGACTTTCACATCTTTAATTATTTATTATCAATTGTTTATTCTATTTGCGTTTTGATAGTTCTGGTCTAATTTAAGAATAATATGGATCCCTTGTCTTTCGGAACTTACTAGGACCCTTATACTGAGACAGTTTATGTGAAGGAACTTGAGGGGTGGTCAATATTAGCCTCTGCAAGAAAGCTTTGTATGATAGAAGTTGTCTAAGTCATTTATCATTTCACACTTGTGGCAATAGTTGAGCCACACATGAAAGAGCTAGTGCAAATGATTTGAAGTTATTTTTAAGTTTCATATGATTTCTTTGCAGTGCAGGGAAATGGGTTTGTGGACATTACTTGAGGGGTTCCTGCTTCTTGCAAATGCACTAGAGATACTAAATGAGGACCGATTTCTGGTACCTAAAGGATGGGGCTTATCTGATTTTTCAAGTGGCAGGACAAAATATTTCAAAGGCGAGCTCATAGGTCTTATTTACGCAACTCAATACCTAAAAGTTCCTCTCATACTTCTCAACTCCATCTGCATCATTTTGAAATTTATTTCTGGATAATGCCTAGCAAGGTGAGATTTCAAGATGTGTTGTCTAAACATTTTGTTAATCTTGTGTATGTTAATATCTGGTGTTATGGAAATACCCTCAGCTTTCCTACGTTAAATTTTCAAACAAAAAGAACTCTACTTTTCTTAAACTGATGCTTGAGCCATTCCGACTGATATGCCAGTGCAACTCAAGGACATAAACTGGACGTAGTAATGAATGACTCTAGTCATCAAGTTATACTTTGTCATTTTCAAACTTGACTGATGTTTCAGTTCAACTCATGAACATGAAATGAATTATAAGTTGGTTAATTTTGTGTAGTTTGAACATTTGCTTGAAATAACTGCCTTCATAGAGATATCGCCTTCACTCTCTTCAATCCTCGCCCCTCTCTCTCTGTAGAATCAGAGGGCCCAGCTTGCTCCGTAATCATGTCTTGGCGCGTGCAGAAGATAAGGCCAGAGGTTCCTCCGCTTCTTCCCAGCAGCAGATCCTGGTTCTTATGGATACCCATTTATAGCAAAGTTTGTGAATTTGTATATTCGATACTGATTTGCATATTTTGAGTCAAGGGCACCTCAAAAACCAATGCAAGATTCAAAATTTCTGGAAAGTTTGTTGAATTTGAACCTAATGATATCAACTCCACTTAAAAATAAAAATAAAATATAAACCTCTGTATATGTGGCAAAGTTACATATATGCTGCTTATAGCTTAGTGCTTAACTCATACTTCACGTATAAATGTTTTCAGGACTTACCAACTGAATCTGAAACTGTGATCCCCTATGTTCACTCCATGAAACAAGCTCACAAGATTTTGAGGACAGTTATAAGCCCAAGACTGATTTGCTCAAAGCTGTTGCGGTATTTGCAGCAGCTGCAACTGGGGCAGTGGCAATTAACCATTCTTGGGTGGCCACAAATCAGGTCTATCAATGTCCTCTTAGTTGAAATTCACTTGTGTATATTTCAGCATGAAGTGCTTGCATTTGGGAATATGTTTACAAGTCTGTGACCATGACTGCAGGATCTTGCCATGGCATTACTATTTGTAATAGGATATGTAGGCATCATATTTGAGGAATCTCTAGCTTTCAACAAAAGTGGAGTAGGACTTAGTATAGTTGAACAATACATTGAGTTTATGTTTTGAATTATAGTTAATGTATCAACACACTTTGATGTATGGTTGTTACTTATTATTATAGTTGATGATCAATATATTTTGTTTATGTTTTGAATTATATTGACTTGCTTGTTTATAATACTTTTCTTTTAGTTTGATAATACGATGAATTTGTTTATGTTTTGAAATATTATAAATATTCAAATATAAATTAGATAAAAATTTGTATTAAATTTATATTTATTTTGTATGAAAACAAGTTTATTTTGTAATTAGAAAAAGTATAAAAAAATTCTATTTTACCTTACAGACGGATTTACAAACAGATTTTCTGTCTGTAATCATGATTTTCCAAAGTTTAATTTACAGACAGAAAATCCGTCGGAAAATCCGTCTGTAAATTACAGACAAAAAATCTGTCAGAAAATCTGCCTGTAATTACAGACGGAAAATCTGTCTGAAAATCTGCCTGTAATTACAGACAGAAAATCCGTCTGAAAATCCGCCTGTAATTACAGACGGAAAATCCGTCTGTAAGTTTGTTGCCTTCAGGAAATGGAGGGAGAATTTACAGAGGGAAAATCCGTCGGTAAATCGTAAAAATTTCCGACGGAAAAAAAAATCCGTCGGTAAATAATTTCCGACGGGGCTTTTACAGAGGGACAAAATTCGTCGGTAATTTCGTCGGTAACCAAAAATCCGTCTGTAATAAAGACTAAATCTGTCTGTAAATCTGTCTGTATTTATCCATTTTCTAGTTGTGTTCTTCTTCTTTAGATTCTAATCCAATTTAGTTAAAACCTAATCAGTTGGCGAGATTGAGTCAATGGTTTAAGTTGAGATAACTACACCACAGAACATAACTTAGTGTGTGGAAATTTCTACAAGAATTTTGAGCTAAGACTTTTGAATTTTTGGGGCAGTTTTATATTATTACTAAATCATTTTGCAATGGTTACAAAACTGTTGCAATTTTTTTATACAAGGATCTCCTTTGCAACAATTTTTTTCTCTCTAAAGTAGGGAGATAATACTCAGATTAATTTTTGAAGTTACACTCGTATTTCAATCTGATATCTAAAGTTTCAATTTATTTAATGTGATCTCTCAACTTAATATTTATGATTTATGTTAGTCCCTAACTTTATTTTCGCCACAGAATCGTTAATGGCATGCTGAGATGAATTATGACTATTATACTAGACTCTCTAATTAACGACTATCTGATGTGACAATTGAAACTACTTTACTTCATTTTATTCCTCACAAAGCCTTAAATATCATAATCCTAGTTTTACTTAAACGTTTAAAGGCCTTTTAGAAAATTAATTAAGGTAAAAAAATTTTATTATGGACAATAAATATATTAATTATTATAATCATAATTAAAATATTTCACATTAAATAACTTATATAACGGTGATCTTATTTATCATAATAAATACTGAATAAAATAAATCATTATCACTTTTGATTTATAATTAAATGAGATTAAAACTAAAGATACTATTTTATTTAGGTTTTAGGATTTAATGGGTGTCACATTTAAATATAAATAGTGACATTAGGGTTTTGGTCCCCCAACATATCAAAGACGCATCCGTAGTTTTTTTTCCATCAAAAGAGTTGCGATTCAGCCCTATCAGGGATATAAAAGACTTTGGTTGAGGAAGATCAAAGAACCACAAGAATCAAACTCCTTCAATAATGTTCACGAATTAAGATACGCTTTTGCGCTCTCAGTTATATTTCTTAATGATTTAGCACTGATGATTTTGGGGTTAAAAAATCTTAAAATTTTCAATACATATCAAATAACCGTTAAGAATTTTATATGGTAACCGTCAATTTATCTCAATACATTATTAATAATTTTATGTTAAAAATATAGACTAATATGTGTTACAAATGCTAATTTAAAAAAACAGATTGAATAAATTAAAATTTTTAAGACTAAATTGAGATGTGAATATAATTTTAAAGACTAACAGAAATATTGATTCTTAAAATAGTCTTTTGATGTGACACTCGTTGCATTAATATGATGCGATTATTACACTTCATTTGTATAACTTGAACTGATAATAATTCACTCGATTATGTTGAAGCCCTTCCACATATAGTCCTTGACGGATTCTTAAAGAAAAAGCACCATTTATAAGTAGTTCAAAGAAAAATTATTCCTCAAAAATTAGTTGTTAGTATGAAATTATTCAAGATTTTATGAAGTTTTTTCTTTAGGTAATCATCCTAATGTGAATCTTATCAGTATAAAATTACGATAAATTTTTTTTCGTGGTGCTATTTAATTTTAATAGCCAGTTCACTGAATTTAAAGTTATTAAATTGTTTAAATATGATATAGGAAAATCGAACCACCATATAGGAAAAAAGGTAACATAACGCAAGAAGTGAAACAAATAATTCCACAGAATCAACTAACTAAATACACATACACTTCAAGTTTTCACGTAAAGTTTTACGGGGGATATTCAGGAACGGACTTTCTATCGGTAAATAAATTCACAAATATAATCGCATTGTAAGTATAATTTCTAAACCAACAGAGAATCCTTTCGTGCAAAAATTTTGGTTGTCACTTAAACAAATCCAATAAAATTTATAAACCGAAGTATTCAAACCTCGGGTCGTCTCTCAAGGAATTGCAGAGAGGTATAATTTATTATTGGTTAAATAAAACAGTATAATTTTAGGTTTTTTAAAATCAGGAACAGGTTATTTAAATGACAAGGAAAATAAATTAATAATTATAAAATCTCTTGGCAAGGTATAAGAAATTAAAGTCCTATCCTAGTTATCCTTATCAGGTGTGATGAGAATTGGACTCTGCTCCCACTTTAGTTAGCCCTTACTAAATAAAGGAAAGTCAAGCGAACTAATTAATTTGATCCTCAAGTCCTAGTCAACTCCTATGGAAAGACTAGAGTTATTGGAGTACAAATTAATCAACAAAGAATTTCAATTTCAATCAACAGCTGAGTTTGATAACTCAAGTGTTACTAATTATTCAACCAAGGCCAAGGGGTGTAAAAAGCTAAATTAAAGTCATAAATATGAATTACCTCAAATTGAATTAATAAATATATCAAATGTAACATGGAAAAGTTCATAAGCCAATTTGGCAACATAAGTCATTAATAAATAAAAACATTAAAGTATCTAAAAGTAGGAGAGAAGTCAAAATAAAGGAATATTGAACCTAGTATGAAGAAACAATCCTAATGAGTAAAAGAAATCATAATCCTAAAACCTAAGGGAGAGGAGAGAGCCTCTCTCTCTAAAATTACATCTAAAAACTAAAATTGTGAATTATGAATGAATTGTTCGATTTTCCCACTTTATAGCCTCTAATATGTATTTTCTGGGCCGAAAACTGGGTCAAAAACAGCCCAGAAATCGCTGATTGTGAAATCTGCCACGCTGTTTTTCGTCACTGCGATGCGTGCGTGTGAATCACTAGTGCGCGTCACCTAGCTGTACGGCCACTATGACAAATTATATATCAAATCGAAGCCCCAGACGTTAGCTTTCCAACGCAACTAGAACCGCCTCATTTGGACCTCTATTGCTCAAGTTATGATTGTTTGAGTGCGAAGAGGTCAGGCTGGACAGCTTTGGCAATTCCTTCAACTTCTTGTATTCCTTCCATTTTTGCATGCTTCCTTTTTATTCTCTGAGCCATTCCTGCCATATAATCTCTGAAAACACTTAACACAGATATCAAAGCATCGAATGATAATAAGAGATGATTAATATTAGCAAATATAAGGCCAAAGAAGCATGGTTTCAATCATAGCACAAAATCAGGAAGGAAAAATGTAAACTCATGCAAATTATATGAATAAGTGTGTAAAGAATTGATAAAAACTACTCAATTGAGCACAAGATAAACCTTAAAATAGTGGTTTATCAATCTCTTCACACTTAAACATTAGCATGTCCTCATGCTAAGCCCAAGAGAAGCTATAAAAGAGTGAAGACAAACATAAATCAAATTCCACTAATTCAAACCATACAATAAAAATAAGTAAACTTGTAAGAAGAAAGCTCATGAAAGCAGGGAATATAGAATCAAGCATTGAACCCTCACTGGTAGTGTATATCACTCTATTCTCTCAAGTGTATAGGGTAATTCAGTCTACTCTTCTCTAATCATGCTTTCTAAACTTTGTTCTTCATCTAATCAATCAACAAATATTTAGTATACCAATGCAAACATTATGAGGTCTTTTCAGGGTTGTAATGGGGCTAAGGTAAGGGTGAGGGTATATGTATGGCCAAGTGAGCTATAATATGAATCTTTGACTAACCTAAGCTCTCACCTATACACACACTCTATATACTTTTAAATTCATGCCTAGCTACCCAAAATTCCCACTTTTGTATAATTTCCATACTCATGTACCAAATTTTTTTATATTTCTTTACTTTGATCACATGTGCATTGATCTTTATTAAAGCTTAACATTGGGGTAATTTTATCCCCCTTATTCACTTACTTATTTATTGAATATTTTTGGATTTTTTTTATAGATATATAAACATAACTTATCAATGCACATGGATTTTCTATTATTTTTCTATTTTGGTTTTTCATGAGTTGGTTCCCAAATTTCTAATATTCAAATAAATTAGAAACATGATACATTCCCTATTAACCCATGTTTTCACAGTTTTCCCACACTTAGTTGATGCACAATCTCTATCTTAAGCTAACCAAAGATTCAATTTGGGGTAATTAATTATTTTTCTGCTTAAAATTAGTGATGTGGTTATAGAACAGAAGGGGTTTAAAAAGCTCAAAGTGGCTAACAAGGGTGATAGGGTGGGCTTATTTGGGATAAGTGAACAAAAACAAGTAATAGTCTCAATCATATACAAGCATGTAAATACACTAAATAGTGGACATATAGAATGGAACAAAGCAAAGATTGCAATCATAGGGAAGAAAACACACAAGAATAAAATTCATGGTTTAAATAGTATAACCATGTAATTAGGCTCAAAATCTTAGGGTTGTGTGTTCTTAGCTTTTTAAACTATGTTCCAAATACAATTTCAAACAAATTTAACAAAAAATTTTCGATTTAAATTAGTGAAATACTATAAAAATTTCTTGAAAAAGAAAATATTACTTCAACCAAGTACTAACTAAATGCATAAAATCAAACAAACATGCAATCAAATATGCAAATGCAACAATGAACAAATAAAGAAAATAAGACATTGGTGTTGAGAAGAGAATAACTAACCCGTGGAGATCAGTATCGACCTCCCCACACTTAAAACATTGCACCGTCCTCGATGCATGCTGAGATGTGCAGGTGGATGGGCGGTTCCAACTGGCGCTTTTCTCCAGAGATTGTGCAGATGGACTTGTCTGTCGCCCCATATAGAAGTTTCTTTTTCCCTTTCTCGGTGGCCAGCCTGAAAGAAGAGGAAAAAGAAGAAAAAGTAACCCAGAAATAAAGATAAGAAAATAAATAAAGTCTGGGTGGGTTAATGCCAAATAATGAGGGTCTCAATTACATGGTAGCTACAACATGCAAGTGAGAAAACAATAGAAGCACATGACATACCAGTGGTGCAAAATTTGCAACAAAGGGGAGGAGTGTGGGTAATGAAAGACAATATAAATTCATGTCAATACAAAATTAATACAAGTATCATAAAAGATTAGCAGTGACTTAAACCATATTATCCAACAGTGTAAAACAAGTCACTGAGCACCAAAATAATACCAAAAAAAAGACGCAACAGTTGAATATGAACAAGTAACACCAATGGAAAAATAATAAATTTAGAAAAGAAAAGAAGAATATGCACAAAATTAAAATGCAATGAATGAAATATGCAAATAAATTAAGTAAAATAGAACTGAAGTGAAGAGGGATGAGAAGTTAAAGAGATAAAGTAAGAAAGAAAGAAGAAACGATAGAAGAAATCAGGATTAGAAAAGAAAAGATAAGATAATTGGCGCTGATCTGGATAAGTTGTGCGGCGCAGGCGACACGGACGCGTGGTTCATGCGATCGCGTGGTGGGTGATAATTTCAGGTGACACAAACGCGTGGTCACGCGTACGCGTGACCTGATTTGTGCTATTGGCGCGAGTGCAGCCGTGCATTCGCGTGACTCTCTGTTATTAAATGCAATTTGCCAAAAATATGAGTGACGCGATCGTGTGGGTGACGCGATCGCATGAATGGCCATATTTTGAAAATGATGCGGACGTGTGGGGCACGCGTTTGCGTGATAGGGCTTCTGCTTCTAGCATTATTCCAGCCCAACTGCATCATAACTCTCTGCCATACACCTCTTTACGTCGATTTTATAGGGCTACGTGTTCGCATGGGTGACGCGGACGCGTAGGGAGGCTATTTCGCAAACGACGCGAACGCGTCAATGACGCGGTCGCGTGGGCATATTTGTGCCTAAGGCACGCCTCCAGCCACACTTCTGCGTGACTTTCTGTTCAATTATCTTTTCTTCCAAATGCACCTATGACGCGGACGCGTCAGTGACGCTTACGCATCGCGAGCATTTTTTTTGTATGTAAAATGCAGAATGCTAATGCAGATGCTGACATGATGAATGAACACTAATAAAAATAGGATAAAATAAAACTGAGAAAAAAACAAAGTAAAATAAAACTAAGACTAAGAAAGAATGATTATACCATGGTGGGTTGTCTCCCACCTATCACTTTTAGTTAAAGTCCTTAAGTTGGACATTTGGTGAACCCCTTGTCATGGTGGCTTGTGCTTGTACTGATCCTTGAATCCCCACCAATGTTTGTAATTCCAGTGGCCTCCGGGATCCCAAACTAGGCGTAGAAAGCCTTCAAGCAAGTTGAAGCAAGTGAAAGGCCCCAAGAGTATTGATTGCTAGACTGAATTCCGGGGTCCCAAATGTTGCTTTTGCACCCGTTTTTGTGTAGATCATCATGATTCCATCCGGGTGGCACGCAATTGAAATTCTCACTACAACTTCCAAACAACTCCCTAGACCCATTCAATCGAGATCTACACCAACCTTTGCATTTCAACTTGGAGCATACAACCATGTTGAACCTTGCTTGACAACTCCAACCACTAATCATCTTCTTCTTGCTCTTAATGCCACAAAGAGCTCTAAGTTGACCATCCGTCTCTAGAAGCCCATATTCAAGGGGGGAAGTAAAGGTCAAGGATAAGAATTTTACCCACTTGAACATTGTGTTGGACGGTAATGGCTTTGGGAGAGGTGTTTCTAACGATCTTGTAAGTTCCATTCCGTTGTGCTCTTCTTTGACAACTTCCACCTCCTTGTAAGCTTCTTCAATTTCAACCTCTTCCTCTTGGTAGCTTTCTTCCAATTTAATCTCCTCTTCACTGCTTTCCAAGGGAATGGGAGGTTGTGCTTCTACTTCTTGAATCTCCATCTCTTGATCAACCTCTTCCAAGTCTTTAACCATGACATGCCTTGGAGGTTGTACACCCTCCGCAACATCAAATGCAACCGTCTTGGAAGGAGGCTCTATGACTTGACTTTCCCATGGAGGTTTAGCATCTCCTAAGTCTTCAACCACTTCTTCCTCTTCAATAATTACTGCTTTGTCCAGTTGATTTAATATAAAATCATACTCATCCTTGATGATTTTCTTTCCATGACAACTCCTTTCAACTATTCTTTCATCTTCAAGGGTTTCTCCTATCTCCACATTTTGGACCTCCTCTTGCTCTAAGACAAAATCAGACTCCTCCTTGATGTATTCCTTTACTAATTCTTCAACCACTCCTTTGACTTCAAAGGTCTCTACTACCTTCACCTTTAGGGCCTCCTCTAGCTCCTTATGAAGTATGAATTCACGAAGATGAGCCCTACTCTCTTGTTCTATGTCAATAGCATAACTGGAATCATCTTGCTCTTAGATTGATGGATGTGGGTGCTCTTCTATGGAGGATGGTGATGGGATGGAAAGATCATTATGTGGTTGAAAAGGAAGCGCACTAGAGCTTGAGGGTTGAATATTGGGGGTATTCGATGACCCAATCTAGGAGACGAGAGCTTGTATAGCAGAGGTCAGGCCGGTAAGTGTGTTTTCCATGGTCTTTTGTCTTTGGTGCATAACACTAAGAGTGTTGTTATCCAGTGGAGGTTGGAGTGGATATGAGGGTTCATTATTTTGGAGAAAGGGTTCATAATAGGAAGGTGGTTCTATGTATGGTTCGTTCGGCTCATAGTGTGGTTGGTATGGTGGATATGGATTAGGGTCATACGGGGGTGTTTGGTGGTAAGGGGCTTGTGAGTATGGTGGTTCAAAGCTATGTTGAGGAGGGGGTTCATAGGCGTATGGTGGTGGTTGTTGATAATCAAAAGAGTGCTCACCATAGCCGTCATCTTGGTATGCCTCTTGGAAGGGCTCTTGGTTATAGTATGTTGGTGGAGGTTGTTGCCAAGAGGGTTGATCAAATCCTTGTGGCTCCACCCATCTTTGGTTGTCCCATCCTTGATGCATGTTCTCATTGTAATCTCCTCTCCCTGCAACATAATTGTAACCAGACTCATAGCCAAAGTTGTGAGAGTTCATGGTAGCTAAAGAAAATAAAAACTAATAAAAATTAATGAAAATAAACTCCTAAAACTAGAAATACTAACAACAAAAAATTTGAAAAAGGTTTAAATTTTGAAAAGGTTTGATTTTAAAAATTTTAAATTTAAATTTTGAAATTTGAATTTTGAATTTTGGAATTTAAATATTGAAATTTGAAATTTTGATTTTGAAATAAGATAAGATAAGATTTTGAAAAAGATATGATTTTTGAAAAAGAATTGAATTTTAAAATTTAAAACTAAGATAACATAAGATAAGAATTTTAAAATAAAAATCTGAATTTTTTTTTGTAATTTTCAAAAAAATCAATTAAAATAAAGAGAAAAGATATTTTTGAAATTAATGAGGAAAGAGAAAAACAATAAAATGACAACAAACTTAGAATTTTTAGATCAAAGCGAAGAAAACAAACAAGAAAAATATTTACAATAACCAATAATAAGGCACACGTTTGCAATTCCCTGGCCACGGCGCCATTTTTGACGAACGGACTTTCTATCGATAAAGAAATTCACAAATATAATCGCGTTGTAAGTATAGTTTCTAAACCAACAAAGAATCCTTTCGTGCAAAAATTTTGGTTGTCACTTAAGCAAACCCAATAAAATTTATAAACCGAAGTATTCAAACCTCGGGTCGTCTCTCAAGGAATTGCAGGGAGGTATGATTTATTATTGGTTAAAGAAAACAGTATAATTTTGGGTTTTTTAAAATAAGGAACAGGTTATTTAAATGGCAAGGAAAATAAATTAGTAATTATATAACCTCTTGGCAAGGTATAAGAAATTAAAGTCCTATCCTAGTTATCCTTATCAGGTGTGATGAGAATTGGACTCTGCTCCCACTTTAGTTAGCCCTTACTAAATAAAGGAAAGTCAAGCAGACTAATTAATTTGATCTTCAAGTCCTAGTCAACTCCTATTGAAAGACTAGAGTTATTGGAGTACAAATTAATCAACAAAGAATTCTAATCTCAATCAACAGCTGAGTTTGATAATTCAAGTGTTACTAATTATTCAACCAAGGCCAACGGGTGTAAAAAGCTAAATTAAAGTCATAAATATGAATTACCTCAAATTGAATTAATAAAGATATCAAATGTAACATGGAAAAGTTCATAAGCCAATTTGGCAACTTAAGTCATTAATAAATAGAAGCATTAAAGTATCTAAAAGTAGGAGAGAAGTCAAAATAAAGGAATATTGAACTTGGTATGAAGAAACAATCCTAATGACTAAAAGAAATCCTAATCCTAAAACCTAAGAAAGAGGAAAGAGCCTCTCTCTCTCTCTTTAAAATTACATCTAAAAACTAAAATTGTGAATTATGAGCGAATTGTTGGATTTCCCCACTTTATAACCTCTAATATGTGTTTTATGGGCCAAAAACTGGGTCAAAAATAGTCCAAAAATCGCTGATTGCGAAATCTGCCACGTTGTTTTTTGTCACTACGACACATGCGCATGAATCACGCGTGCGCATCGTCTAGCTGTACAGCCACTATGGCAAATTATATATCAAATCGAATCCCCGGAAGTTAGCTTTCCAACGCAACTGAAACCGCCTCATTTGGACCTCTGTAGCTCAAGTTATGACCGTTTGAGTGCGAAGAGGTCAGGCTGGACAGCTTTGGCAATTCCTTCAACTTCTTGTATTCCTTCCATTTTTGCATGCTTCCTTTTTATCCTCTGAGCCATTCCTGCCCTATAATCTCTGAAAATACTTAACACACATATCAAGGTATCGAATGGTAATAAGAGATGATTAATATTAGCAAATATAAGGGCAAAGAAGCATGGTTTCAATCATAGCACAAAATCAAGAAGGAAAAATGTAAACTCATGCAAATTATATGAATAATTGTGTAAAGAATTGATAAAAACCACTCAATTGAGTACAAGATAAACCATAAAATAGTGGTTTGTCAGATATGTACGTGGAGTCATACAGCAGAGTCCCTCAGCCATAGAGTAGAGTCCTTTTAATGCATAATATCAAAATCGAATTTCTACCCAAATTAGAATATTAAGGTATTAGATTATTAGTTCAACAGTTAAATTACTAGTTGAATTGATTAATTTGAATATAATTGATAATTATATAAAATTTTAGTTTTTTATTTTCCTATAATAAATATCTTTTATAATTTTATTTTTATTTTAAACTAAATTATTATTTTCAAAATTTAATAAATCATTAATTTTTATAACTATTATATTATTATTTATATTATAATTATTTATTAAAAAATAATATTAATAACTATCATATAACCATAAAAAGTAATGGCTATCAGTGACTTAAAAAAAGGAGTTGAATTTAGGCCTTTTTTATTTTACTTACGTTTATTTCAAACTTGATGGAATTTAGAGAATTTGTTAAGTTTGCTGATGAGGGTTTTACAATCTACAAAACACCGGTAAGTGCACCGTGCCAAATCAAGTAATAACCTCAGGTGAGTGAGGGTTGATCCCACGAGGATTAATGGCTTAAGTAAGCAAAATCAATCGATTAATCAAGTCAGACTAGCAAATTAGGATTTTGAAGGACTTTAAGCATAAACAGCAATTAAACATAGCAAAAACAGAAGCAAGCAATGAGTGTAAAAAAGGTATATGATTAAGAAAGTTAAGGTTTTAGAGATGTTAGTCGTCTGAATTAACACTTTTCGCTTTCTATTTTAACGCCGGGTCAGTGGTCATCCAATCTGAATAGGGTGAAGCTTTAGCAGTCCATTCCCTTGGTGATCTTACTCAAAATGCCACAGACAATGTTAGATCTTCTGGATAAGAGAATGCTACTCCTTGGGTTCTAGCCTATACCACAAAGGCCCTAATCGCCCCACACCTCGGCTGAATTGATGTCTCGAGAAGTCCCTAACGAAGTCGTGGATTAGCTGTCTAAGAGAGGTATAATCAAGCTGGTGGTTCAATACTATCCCATCAAGGACTCGCAAGAACCTATGTGGAGTTAGGATGATGGTCAAGTTACACTCCCAATCCATTAGGATGAAGAACGAAGATACATCTTAGAATAGAATCAAGCATAGATTGAAGTAAAACAGTGATATTATTAATTCATAAGAATCAGCAGAGCTCTTAACCTTAACCTTAGGAGGTAAGTGACTCATATTGTACAGAGGAATAAGGTTCAAAATAAGATATGCTGGAGAGAGATCCTAAACATGGTTGATCTTCTCCTATATATACTAATCTGCTAACTAAGAATTACACAAAATAAGATAAACTAGTCTTGTAGTGCGAAAATCCACTTTCCAGGCCTACTTGGTGAGTGTTTGGGCTGAGCTTGGGGTGTCTCCACGAGATAGTACTCCTTAGGGGCGTTGAACACTGGCTTGGGACGCCCTTTTGGGCGTTGGACGCCAGCTACTCCCTTTTGGGCGTTAGACACCAGGAATAGGGCTGGTGGCTGGCGTTGAACGCCAAATTTGGGCCTTCATTTCCAAAGCAAAGTATAAACTATTATATATTCATGCAAAGTCCTGGATGTTAGCTTTCCAGAGCCTTTGAGAACGTGCCATTTGGACTTCTGTAGCTCCAGAAATGCTCCTTTGGGTGCATGGAGGTCAGATCCTGACAGCATATGCAGTCCTTTCTCTATCTCTAAATCAGACTTTGCCAAAACTCCTCAATTTCAGCCAGAAAATACTTGAAATCATCATAAAACACAACAACTCAAAATAGAATCCAAAAATATGATTTTTTCACTAAAACCTATGAAAATATAATAAAACTAAAACAAAACATAATGAAAACTATATGAAAATAATGCCAAAAAGTGTATAGAATATCTGCTCATCAACTACATGAAATGGTTAATGATATTTGTGTGTGCACAAACATGTGGGCGTGCGCACAAGTATTTTTTTTCCTTCACGTAGTATGCCATATTGTTCACGTACAATGCCAAGGCTTCCTTTTTCTTTTCAGGAGCTTCCTGTTCCAGGGAGCTTTCTGTTTCCACTTTCTATTCTGTTTCTTTGTGTTTTTTCTTTTCAAGCTTCCTGTAATAAATCAAATTTAACTAATCAAAGTAATATTCATTCTAACCTCAAATTCATTGATTATTTAACAGAAATTCTTACTAAAGCAGTTGAAATTAAGAAGTAAAAATAATAAAGATGCAGACGCATCGCAACATCAAACTTAGGATCTTGCTTGTCCTCAAGCAAGAAAAGATTCATGGCTTAATCCAAACTTCTTAATCTTATGATACAGGGATAAAAGATTGCAATCTAAATGAGTTTGGTTAACCGTTTCACTTATGCACAATTTAACACAATTGATTATAATCTTTCAAAGCTTCTATCCAGATTAGATTATGGAATCCTTTCTTGATTCATCACCTTGAAGCAGTTTAGTTACTTTCTTTTCACCATTTAAGTTTAGTGGGTGGTTTACACCTTGAGGCTAGCCGTGACTCTAAATGTTTTGTCTCAATCCTTTGCTCAACACAGAAACACCACAAGCACATAGTTGGTGAGCTCTTTGAGCTTATTTTATCTTTTCTTTCTTTCCCACCATTGGTGCTCAGAGCCTTTGGCTTTCTCATTTTAGGGGGGTGCTTTGAACCTTGAGTTTAACCGTGACTTCTAAATACTTTGTTCTTCAAGCTTTTGGCTTGATACAAAATCACCACAAGCACTTGACAAGGATGCTCTTTGAGCTTATTTTTCTTTCAATTTCCTTTGTCAGTGGTGCTCAGAACCTTTATTTTCTCTTATAACCCCTTCTTCTTACTTTCTTTTTTTTTGTTGTTGTTGTTTCTTCAAGGTTTTGTCAAGTGTAAGGCCCATAATAGTCCTCTAGACTAAAGCCTCAAGCAATGTAGCTCAGATCATATTGAACACTCTTAGTTAGTTTGGTTTCCCAAACTTAATTTGTTATGCTCCTTTATGATCATTCCCTATTTTTTTCTCTCTTAGCACATGGCTCATTACACCCATTTAGAAACAAGCACAATTATAGTTACGAGTTGTGATGGACACGATATGTGTTTGATAATTAGAAATCTTAAATGCATTATATAAGATAAATCAAAATGAAACACATGAATATTATTAAAAAGAAGGAAACAACCTTAGTTTTCACTGCATTTCTCTTCATTATCTTCTTCTCCATTATCTTTCAGGCTATGTAGAGCATAGCCTCCAACACCGAACTTAGAATGATTGCTTGTCCTCAAGCATCAAAGACAAGAAAAAGTAATGGTGATGGGAACAAGATCATCAAATGAAAGAATTCAATTAAAGCAGAGGCTTATTCGATTAAAACAATCCAAATTAAAGTGAAAAGAAAGGGAAGCCAAAATAAAATAAGATAATGAGGGTGTTACTGTGTTTTCATGGTGAATGTGGCAACACAAAACGTGGTGTGAGAACACCAAACTTAGTGTGAGAACACTAAACTTAGTGTGATACAATCTATGTGAACTAGGACAAGTACCCAGTGAGATATGAATTTGGTGTGACACACTGATGAGCGGATAATTTATACGCTTTTTGGCAATATTTTTAGGTGGTTTTTAGTAGGATCTAGCTACTTTTAGGGATGTTTTTATTAGTTTTTATGCAAAATTCACATTTCTGGACTTTACTATGAGTTTGTGTGTTTTTCTGTGATTTCAGGTATTTTTTGGCTGAAATTGAGGGAGCTGAGCAAAAATCTGAGAGGAGACTGACAAAGGATTACAGATGCTGTTAGAATTCTGACCTCCCTGCACTCGAAATAGATTTTCTAGAGCTACAGAACTCCAAATGGCATGCTCTCAATTGCGTTGGAAAGTAGACATCTAGGGCTCTCTCGCAATATTTAATAGTCCATACTTTATTCGAGCTTAGACGACGCAAACTGAAGTTCAACGCCAGTTCCATGTTGCATTCTGGAGTAAAACACCAGAACACGTCACAAACCAGAGTTAAATGCCAAAAATACGTTACAACTTGGTGTTTAACCCCAAGAGAAGCCTCTGCACGTGTAAATCTCAAGCTCAGCCCAAGCACACACCAAAGTGGGCCCCAGAAGTGGATTTCTGCACTTAGACTTATTTCTGTAAACCCTAGTAGCTAGTTTAGTATAAATAGAAGTTTTTACTATTATGTTATCATCTGGGAATTAGTCTTTTTCCCAATTTTCGAATTCACATGCTAGTTGGAGAGGCTGGCCATTCGGCCATGCCTAGACCTTGCACTTATGTATTTTCAACGGTGAAGTTTCTACACACCATAGATTAAGGTGTGGAGCTCTGCTGTTCCTCGAGTATTAATGCAATTACTACTATTTTCTATTCAATTCGTGGTTATTCTTATTCTAAGATATTCGCTGCACTTCAACATGATGAATGTGATGATCCGTGACACTCATCATCATTCTCACCTATGAACGCGTGACTGACAACCACTTCCGTTCTACCTTAGATCGAGCGTGTATCTCTTAGCCTCCATTCCGAAAGATCGGAGTCTTCGTGGCCAATAATTCTAGCTTATACCACGAAGACTCCGATCTTTTGGAATGGAGGCTAAGAGATACACGCTCGATCTAAGGTAGAACGGAAGTGGTTGTCAGTCACGCGTTCATAGGTGAGAATGATGATGAGTGTCACGGATCATCACATTCATCATGTTGAAGTGCAGCGAATATGTTAGAATAAGAATAAGCACGAATTGAATAGAAAACAGTAGTAATTGCATTAATACTCGAGGAACAGCAGAGCTCCACACCTTAATCTATGGTGTGTAGAAACTTCACCGTTGAAAATACATAAGTGCAAGGTCTAGGCATGGCCGAATGGCCAGCCTCCCCAAGTAGCATGTGAATTCGAAAATTGGGAAAAAGACTAATTCCCAGATGATAACATAATAGTAAAAACTTCTATTTATACTAAACTAGCTACTAGGGTTTACAGAAATAAGTCTAAGTGCAGAAATCCACTTCCGGGGCCCACTTTGGTGTGTGCTTGGGCTGAGCTTGAGATTTACACGTGCAGAGGCTTCTCTTGGGGTTAAACATCAAGTTGTAACGTATTTTTGGCGTTTAACTCTGGTTTGTGACGTGTTTCTGGTGTTTTACTCCAGAATGCAGCATGAAACTGGCGTTGAACTTCAGTTTGCGTCGTCTAAGCTCAAATAAAGTATGGACTATTAAATATTGCGAGAGAGCCCTAGATGTCTACTTTCGAACGCAATTGAAAGCACGCCATTTGGAGTTCTGTAGCTCTAGAAAATCCATTTCGAGTGCAGGGAGGTCAGAATCCAACAACATCTGTAGTCCTTTGTCAGTCTCCTATCAAAATTTTGCTCAGGTTCCTCAATTTCAGCCAGAAAATACCTGAAATCACAGAAAAATACACAAACTCATAGTAAAGTCCAGAAATGTGAATTTTGCATAAAAACTAATAAACATCCCTAAAAGTAGCTAGATCCTACTAAAAACTACCTAAAAACAATGACAAAAAGCGTATAAATTATCCGCTCATAACAACACCAAACTTAAATTATTGCTTGTCCCCAAGCAACTGAAAATCAAATAGGATAAAAAGAAGAGAATATACTATAAATCCCAAAATATCAATTAATATTAGTTCTAACTAGATGAGCGGGACTTGTAGCTTTTTGCTTCTGAACAGTTTTGGCATCTCGCTTTATCCTTTGAAGTTTAGAATGATTGGCATCCATAGGAACTCAGAGTTCAGATAGTGTTATTGATTTTCCTAGTTAAGTGTGTTGATTCTTGAACATAGCTACTTTTATGAGTCTTGGCCGTGGCCCTAAGCACTTTGTTTTCCAGTATTACCACCGGATACATAAATGCCACAAACACATAACTGGGTGAACCTTTTCAGATTGTGACTCAGCTTTGCTAAAGTCCCCAATTAGAGGTGTCCAAAGCTCTTAAGCACACTCTTTTTGCTTTGGATCATGACTTTAACCACTCAGTCTCAAGCTTTTTCACTTGGACCTTCATGACACAAGCACATGGTTAGGGACAGCTTGATTTAGCCGCTTAGGCCTGGATTTTATTTGCTTGGGCCCTCTTATCCATTGATGCTCGAAGCCTTGGATCCTTTTTACCCTTGCCTCTTGGTTTTAAGGGCTATTGGCTTTTTCTGCTTACTTTTTCTTTTTCTTTTATATTTTTTTCGCAAGCTTCTTCTTTTTCACTACTTTTTCTTGCTTCAAGAATCAATTTCATGATTTTTCAGATTATCAATAACATTTTTCTTTGTTCATCATTCTTTCAAGAGTCAAATATTTTAACATTCATAAACAACAAGATCAAAAATATGCAATGTTCAAACATTCATTCAGAAAACAAAAAGTATTGTCACCACATCAATATAATTAAACTAATTCCAAGGATAAATTCTAAACTCGTGTACTTCTTGTTCTTTTGTATTAGAAACATTTTTCATTTAAGAAAGGTGAAGGATTAATGGAATTATTCATAGCCTTAAAACATAGTTACTAAATACTAATGATCATGTAACAAAGACACAAACATAGACAAACATGAAGTTCAAAAATCGAAAAACAGAGAGATGAGAATAAGGAAGTTAAGGAATGAGTCAACCTTAGTGATGGTGGCGCCTTCTTCTTGAAGGACCAATGGTGTTCTTGAGCTCCTCTATGTCTCTTCCTTGCCTTTGTTGCTCCTCCCTCATAGCTCTTTGATCTTCTCTAATCTCATTGAGAATGATGGAGTGCTCTTGGTGTTCCACCTTTAATTGGTTCATGTTATGACTCAATCCTTCTAGAGAAGTGTTGAGTTGTTCCCAATAGTTGTTTGGAGGAAAATGCATCCCTTGAGGCATCTCAGGGATTTTTTGATGATGAGCTTCCTCTTGTGTCTCTTGAGATCCATGAATGGGCTCTCTTGTTTGCTCCATCCTCTTCTTAGTGATGGGCTTGTCCTCTTCAATGAGGATGTCTCCTTCTATGACAACTCTAGCTAAGTTGTATAGATGGCAAATGAGATGAGGAAAAGCTAGCCTTGCCAAGGTGGAGGGCTTTTCAGCTACTTTGTAGAGTTCTAGAGGGATGACTTCATGAACTTCTACCTCCTCTCCAATCATGATGCTATGGATCATGATGGCCTGATCCACAGTTACTTCGGATTGGTTGCTAGTGGGGATGATGGAGCGTTGGATGAACTCCAACCATCCTCTAGCCACAGGCTTAAGGTCCAATCTTCTCAATTGAACCGGGTTGCCTTTTGAGTCTCTTTTCCATTGAGCTCCTTCCACACATATGTCCATGAGGACTTGGTCCAACCTTTGATCAAATTTGACCCTTTTAGTGTAGGGGCGTACATCTTCTTGCATTATAGGTAAGTTGAACGCCAACCTTACGTTCTCCGGACTGAAATCTAAGCATTTCCTCATAACCATTGTAAGCCAATTCTTTGGGTTTGGGTTCATGCTTTGATCATGGTTCCTAGTGATCCATGCGTTTGCATAGAACTTTTGAACCATTAAGATTCCGACTTGTTGAATGGGGTTGGTGAGAACTTTCCAACCTTTTCTTCGGATCTCATGTCAGAACTCCGGATACTTATTTTTCTTGAGCATGAAAGGGACCTCAGGGATCACCTTTTTCTTGGCCACAACTTCATAGAAGTGGTCTTGATGGGCTTTTGAGATGAATCTCTCCATCTCCCAAGACTCAGAGGTGGAAGCAATTGCCTTCCCTTTCCTCTTTCTTGAGGTTTGTCTGGCCTTAGGTGCCATCAATGGTTATGGAAAAATAAAAAAGCTATGCTTTTACCATACCAAACTTAGAATGTTGCTCGCCCTCGAGCAAAAGAAGAAAGAATAGAAGAAGAAGAAGAAGAAGATATGGAGGAGAGGGAGAGAGGTGTGGGTTTCGGCCAAGGGGGAGAAGAGAGGGTAGCGTTGTGTGAGAATGAAGAAGGATGGATGGGTTTATATAGTGGAGGGAGGGGGGTTTAGGTTCGGTCATTTAGGGTGGGTTTGGGTGGGAAAGAGATTTTGAATTTGAAGGTAGGTGGGATTTTTGGGGAAGAGTGGATAGATGTGATTGGTGAAGGGGTAATGTTATTGGATTGTGTGAAGAAGAGAGAATTGGGGTAGGTGGGGACCTTGTGGGGTCCGCAGATCCTGAGGTGATCTTGTAGGGTCCACAGATCTTGAGATGTCAAGGATTTCTCATCCCTGCACCGTTTAGGCGTGTAAAACACCCTCTGTATGCAATCTTGGCGTTTAACGCCAGACTGATGCTTGTTTCTGGCATTAAATGCCATCCAGATGCTTGTTTCTGGTGTTAAACGCCAGCTTGGTGCTTATTTCTAGCGTTAAACACCAGATAGATGCTTGTTTCTGGCGTTTAAATGGCAGACAGCTCTTCCTCTAGGGTGTGCTTTTTCTTCTACTCTTTCTGATTCTATTTTTAATTTTTGCAATTGTTTTGTGACTCCACATGATTATAAACCTAATAAAACATAAAAGAACAATAGAAATATAGATAAATAAAAATTGGGTTGTGATAAACCACTATTTTGTGATTCTTATTGTGTTTAATTGTGTGGTTTTATCAAGTCTTCGCCCACTTATTCATATGTTTTGCATGTATTTACAATTCCTTCCTAAAAATATTCTATGATTGAAAACTTGCTTTCTAAAGACCTTTTAGTTGTATATTTTTATTTTCCTTTGTACCATTCGATGCCGTGATCTGTGTGCTAAGTGTTTCAGGCTTCATATGGCAGGACTGGTGTAAGGAATGAAGAGGAAGCATGCAAAAGTGGACAGAACACAAGGAATGGAGGAGATGGCCAGCGAGAAGTCACGTGGTCGCATGGCTCACACGATCGCGCGAAATGGAAGAAATCACAGTGAGGCGCTCGCGTGCCTGACGCGACCGCGCGGATTGGAAGCTGCACGAACGACGCGAGTGCATGTACGACACGCACGCGTGATACAAGAAACGCTGAGTGACGCAAACGCGTGGACGACGCGGCCGTGTGGACGACGCTACCGCGTGACGTGCGCGATCTGAAGAATTACAGAAGTCACTGGCATAGATTCTGGGCCGCATTCCAACCCAGTTTTCAGCCCAGAAACACAGATTAGAGCAAGAGAACATGCAGAGACGAAAAATAACAATTCATTCCGCACAATTTGAAGTTTTTAGATCTGATTCTACTCCTCCCCTAGGTTTCTCTTTTTGACATTCATAAAATAGGATTTGAAGATTTTTGGCTTTAGCTTTTGAGAAGAGTCTACCTCCGATATTGGTCATTGGATTATTTTCATAGTTTATTAATGCAAAACTATTTTTACTTTTAATTAATCTCTTTCATTATTGTTTTTTATGTCTTCTCTTATTTCCCCCATTGATTTTGTGAGGTCTACATTTATGATGATGGAGTAGTTCCCCAACTTGATTGGGAGTTGATTAAAAGGAGAACCTTGAGTTGGAATACTCAAGAGTTCAATTGTAATTGGTTCATTGTTGGTTGGCTTGTTAGTCACTAACTCTAATCCTTCCCAAGGGAGAGGATTAGGACTTGTGAATAGAAGTTGACTTTTAATTTGACTTTCCTTCATTCGTTGAGGGTTAACTAAATGAAACAATGACTAATTATTAATTAATCTTGACAAAATTCCAACAAGGATAGAACTTCCAATTAATCTTCTCCCGGTCAAGATTTTGTTTAAATCATATAAATTCTCTAATTTAATTTTCTGTTCATCAAACTCAAAACCCATTTTGAAAACCTCTGATTGATAAAATAGCACATCTTCCTGCAACTCGTTGGGAGACGACCTGGGACTCATACTCTCAGTATTTTATTTCTAAAATTTGTGACAACCCTTTTCTAAATTGATAAGTGGATTTTTGCCGGTTAAGAACTGTACTTGCAATGCCATTTCTCTAATTAATTCTTAATCTTCCAATTTCTTCTCACATCAATTTTTGGCGCCGTTGCTGGGGAGTTACAATAGTGTGCTAATTTATTGATTGGAATTTATTTAATTGCATTTTTCTTTTTATTTTGTTACTATGAGCTGCACGTTTCTTTCATTAAATGACGCGTTCACTTCCTGATCCAAGCTTGCCAGTATTTGACCCTGAGATTGAAAGACCAATTTCACGTATAAGGCAAGCTCAGCGTCGGCTAGTCCTCTCCGAGGACAAATTAGAAATGTCATCTAAGGAAGAAACAAGCTCCTTCTCTACTGATCCAGTTGATTCATGTGCAGGTGACATGGCAGCACCTAGGAGAGTCACTATCCAGGAGGCTGGAGCCCCTAATTTTACACTACAACCGTACCAGGCACGCCACCCAGTAGTGGCTGTGGATTTTAAAATAAAGACTGCACTACTCAACTTGATGCCTAAGTTTCATGATTTACCTGCTCAAGAGCCTATCAAGCACCTTAGGGATTTTCAGACAGCTTGTTCTACTATTAAGCGTGATGGTACTGATGAAACTTCTATTCTGTTAAAGGCTTTCCCATTCTCTCTTAAGGGGAAGGCAAAAGAGTGGTACTACACTCAACCCAGAGCAACTGTTTCTAACTGGGATATGCTTAGAAGAGAAGTTTTGGAGAAATTCTTTCCAGCTGAGGTTACCGATAAACTAAGGAAAGACATTTCCATGATCATTTAGGACGAATCTGAAACTCTCTACGAATATTGAAAGCGCTTCAATAATCTTCTGGAAGTATGTCTCCACCATATGATTGACAAGATAGTTTTGCTCGGTTACTTTACACAGGGCATGAAATCTCAGGATAAGAACATATTGGAAGGTGCTAGCAATGGGTCTATGAAAAAGTACAAGACTACGGATGAAGCATGGCAATTGATCAGCGACTTAGCTGAATCTACTAGGAATCACAGGCAGAAACAAGGTCGGTCAAGAGATGTTGCAGAGGTATCCTCTAGCAAAGAGACTGCTGCTCTAACTCAGAGCTTATGTGAAATGACCAACTTACTTAAGTAGATGCAACTAAGTCAACAACAAGCTCAGCAAGTTTAACTTTCTCCACCACAGCACAGCCAACAGTTGGTTCCTCAAAGAGTGTACGGGATCTGTACCGATTACAGCCATTATATTGATGAGTGTCCACAACTCCAACATGAAGACCACACTGTGGCAGCCACTCATAACTTCTATGACCGCCCTAATCAAGGGTACAATCAAGGTGGCAGCTACAACCATGGGTGGTAGGATAACTCCAACCAAGATTGGAGAGATAATTCTAACCAGGGTTGGAGGGACAATCATAACAGAGGAGGCAGAGATAACAATGGAAACCAGAGGTGGAAAAACAATAACAACTTCAGGCAGCAGAATCAGAATCAGGCCTACAGAGCACCTCATCTAAGGCAGCCTCAAGCATCTCAGCAGACCCCTCAGATCACTTATCCCTCTTCATCTCCTAATGATGAGTTACTACAATCTATTGATCGGAGACAGCAAGCCATGGAAAATAACATTACTTCTACTCTAAATGGTCTGAACTCTACCTTGCAAGCCCTTGTCTCACAGATTGGATCATTGAATAACTCTAACAACCAGTCCTCAAGCTCTGGTGGACTCCCCTCTCAACTATTACCCAACCCCAAGGGTGGCATCAATGCTATTACCCTGAGATCTGGAACCACACTGCAAGAGAGGAATCCAGAGGAATCAAGCCCATCAGAACACGTCCCAGCTGCGGACACGGTTGAGGTAGAGGATGTTGAAGAAGAAGATGAAGCACAAGTCATGGCTGAAGCAGAAGCAGCCTAACCAAGGAATGCAAAACCCCAACAAGCTGAAGCTATAAAAGACGCCACTCCTATTCCATTTCCACACCTTGCTAAGAAGCCCAGAAAGCAGATGGAACTTGATCCCAAAATGGTAGAGATCTTCAAAAAGGTTGAGGTAACTGTTTCCCTTTTTGATGTTATCCAGCAAGTGCCTAAATACGCAAATTTTCTAAAAGAGTTGTTCATAAATATAGATAAAATTAATGAATTAGAAACTATTCCTTTAGGTCGTTCTATATCTGCTTTAATGGGAAATATACCTGAAAAATGTAGTGACCCAGGCCCATGCATGGTTAACTGTACCATTGGAGATGTGATATTTTCTGACTGTATGTGTGATTTAGGAGCATGCGTGAGTATTATGCCCTTGTCTATATATAATGCTTTAAGGCTCCCTCCCTTAAAAAAGTCGGCAGCTTGTTTTGTGTTAGCAGATAAAAGCATTATCACAGTGGTTGAAATTACTGAAGAAGTATTGGTGAGCATTAAGGGGCTCACGTTTTCCATTGATTTTTATATCTTGGAGGTGCCCCAAAATGACTCAGGGAGACCTTTGTCAATCCTGCTTGGTAGACCGTTTTTGAAGACCTCAAAATTCAAGCTGGATGCCTTTTCAGGTACCTATTCCTTTGAGGTAGATGGCAGAACAGTGAGCTTCAATCTAGATGAAGCTTTGAAGCATCCCCCAGAAGATCACTCTATATTCCAATGTGACATCATTGCTGAAATTTTAGCTGCAACTCACCAGGAAGAAATGGAAGAGAGTCACATGGAGCAAGACCCAAGTGTAGGGACACCCTCTGAACATACTAAATATTCATCACCATTTTCACCAGCCCCAGAGAATCCAGAACCAAACCATGAGTGAAAAATGGAATTAAAGGCCCTTCCTCCACACCTCAAGTATGCGTACCTTGAGGACAAGCAGAAGTTTCCAGTTATCATTGCAAGGGAGATCACTTTCCAACAAGAAGAACAACTGCTTAGTGTATTGAGGATGCATAAGAAAGCAATTGGATGGAGCTTGGCAGATATAGTAGGCATCATCCCTCAAGTTTGTGAACGTAGAATATTCTTAGAAGAAAGAGCAAAGCCTGTCCGTCAACCTCAGAGAAGATTGAATCCCACCATCTTAGAAGCTGTCAAGAAGGAAGTAACCAGGCTACTTGAAGCAGATATCATTTATCCCATTTCAGATAGCGAATGGGTCAGCCCAGTACATGTGGTGCCCAAGAAGTCTGGAGTCACAACAATAAGGAATGAGCAAGGAGAACTTCTGACAACCAGAGTGCAGAACGCATGGAGAGTTTGCATTGATTACAAGTGTCTCAACCAAGCCACGCGCAAGGATCATTATCCCTTGCCATTCATTGATCAGATGCTTGATCGCCTGTCAGGTAAATCTCACTACTGTTTTCTAGACGGTTATACAGGTTATTTTCATATCCATATAGCTCCTAAAGATCAGGAAAAGACTACTTTTACATGTCCTTTTGGGACTTATGCTTATAAAAGAATGCCCTTTGGCTTGTGCAATGCACCAGCTACTTTCCAAAGGTGTATGATGAGTCTTTTCTCTGATCTCATTGAGACCTGTATGGAAGTTTTTATGGATGACTTTAGCGTTTATAGTGATTCATTTAACCTTTGCTTGGATAGTTTGTCTAAAGTATTGGATAGGTGTGTTATTTCAAACCTTGTTTTAAATTTTAAAAAGTGTCATTTTATGGTAAAACAAGGTATTGTTCTAGGACATGTTGTTTCTGATACTGGTATCTCTGTAGACCCAGCAAAGGTGGATGTTATTTCTAGTTTACCTTACCCCTCCTCTATGATGGAAGTCCGTTCGTTCCTTGGCCATGCAGGTTTTTACAGGACTTCAGTAAGGTAGCACTACCCTTATCCAGACTACTGCAGAAAGACATTGAGTTCGAGTTCAGTGAGGATTGCAAACAAGCGTTTGATAAGCTAAAGACCGCCTTGACTCAAGCTCCAATTGTGAGGGGACCAGACTGGAGTCAACCATTTGAAATCATGTGTGACGCCTCCAATCATGCAGTAGGAGCAACACTGGCTCAACATGAAGGTAACGACCCTTTTGTAATTGCTTATGCATCTAAGACTTTAGATGCTGCTCAATCTAATTACACAACTACTGAAAAAGAGCTTCTAGCTATCATTTTTGCTCTGGATAAATTTCGAGCCTACTTACTTGGTACTAAGGTAGTAGTGTACTCAGACCATGCAGCTCTAAAATATTTATTAGCTAAAAAGGAGTCTAAACCAAGGCTAATACGTTGGATGCTACTACTGCAAGAATTTGATCTGGAAATTAAAGATAGGAGTGGTAACCAAAATTTAGTGGCTGACCACTTAAGTCGCCTTGAGCACATTAAAGATGACTCCATTCCTATCAATGATAATTTTCCATTTGATAGCTTACAGGCAGTATCTAATGTAGTCCCTTGGTATGCACCTATAGCTAATTATCTAGTTAGCCATACTTTTCCTCCTGATTTCACTAAGCATCAAAGAGACAAGCTGAAAAGCGAGTCCAAATACTATGTATGGGATGACCCATATCTATGGAGGTGTGGTGCTGACCAGGTAATCAGACGGTGTGTATCTCAATCAGAATTCTAGTCCATTTTAGAGGCCTGCCACTCATCTGAGAGTGGAGGACATTTTGGGCCTCAACGAACTGCTAGAAAAGTTTTAGACTGCGGATTCTAGTGGCCTACTCTTTTTAAAGATACTGCTAACCTTTGTAAATCTTGTCCTCCATGCCAAAGGTTTGGTAATATATCCCAGAGGGATGAAATGCCTCAACAAATTATGCTTTTCTGTGAAATTTTTTATGTTTGGGGCATTGACTTCATGGGTCCATTTCCAAATTCTAATGGCCACATTTATATACTGTTAGATGTAGATTATATTTCTAAATGGGTGGAAGCAATTCCTACCCGTACTGATGATGCTAACTCTGTTGTTTTCTTTGTTAGAAACCATATTATTTGTCGCTTTGGATCACCACGAGCAATCGTGAGCGATCAAGGCACTCACTTTTGCAATAGGAGACTAACAGGTTTACTAAAGAGGCATGGGATAATTCATAAAGTATCAACAGCCTATCACCACCAGACTAATGGGCAATCAGAGGTGTCTAACAGAGAGATAAAGTGCACACTGCAAAAGGAAGTCAAGCCTCATAGAAAGGACTGGAGCACCAGGCTCCAAGATGTGCTTTGGGCATATCGGACAGCATACAAGACACCGATTGGAATGAGTCCTTTCCTCTTGGTTTATGGAAAGGCCTATCATCTCCCAGTTGAGTTGGAATACATGGCCTTCTGGGCGGTAAAGGAATGCAACATGGACTATGAGAGAGCCAGAGATGAACGGAAATTGCAACTGCAAGAATTAGAGAGCCTTCGCTTAGAAGCTTATGAAAACTCCAGGCTGTATAAAGAGAAGGTGAAGGCTGTGCATGAAAAGAGCATTAAGAGAAGAGAATTCCAACCTGGGGACTTAGTCCTACTTTACAACTCCAGAATGCGACTCACGCCAAGCAAGCTGAGATCCAGATGGGATGGTCCCTATCGAGTAGAGAAGGTGGAACCATATGGAGTCTTTCACTTGAGCCATCCTTCAAGCTCTGAACTTATCAAGGTAAATGGACATCGCTTGAAGTTATTCCATGGTGAAAAGATGGCGGAAAACCAAGAACTAGAGATCTTCCTCTTGGAAGATCCGCCCACAGCAGAAGACTGAGCTAGTGGAGCGTCCAACTTAAGGACGTTAAAGCAAAGTGCTAGGTAGCAGACAACCCACCATGGTATGATCATTCCTCCCCCTCCGTACCTTCCCTTGTCAATAACTCTTCTTAGTACTAATGCCTATCTTTTGCATCTCATCTACATACTGCATATTGCATTTTTATATATATAAAAAATGGGTTACGGCATGCGACGCGCCAGCGTCGCTGACGCGCTCGCATCATTGTGCCTTCGAAGCATTAATGAAAAGGAACAGAGAGTTGCGCAGGTATGTGGCTGGAAGCGTGCCCCTGGCACCATTTGATCTACGTGTCCGCGTGGATGACGCAATCGCATCATTCGTAACAAGGCCTCCCCACACGTCCACGTCAACCACGCGAACGCGTGGCTCTGCAATTTGACGTAAAAGGGTGTATGGCAGTGAGTTGCGCTGGAGCTGGGCTGCACTTGTGCTAGCCGCACAAGCCATGCCACACGAACGCATGCCCCACGTGTCCGCACCATTTTCTCAATCTGGCCATCCACGCGATCGCGTCAACCACGCGACCGTGTTACTCTAAAATTTGGCAAAAACATGTTTCACACAGAGAGTTGTGCGAGCGCGAAGCTGCCCTCGCGCCCCTAGCGCAAATCATGTCACGCGTCCGCGTGACCGACGCGTCCGTGTCATTTCCTTCAAGGGTTCTCCGCGTGACCGCGTGCACCACGCGTCGCTTGCGCCGCCTAACTCATTCAAATCTGCCAGATTGTCTTATCTTTTCCCACCCTAATCTTCTTTCTTCCTTCTTCCTCCCTTCTTTCTCCCTTCTTTCTCCCTTCTACTCCCTCTTTCCCACCACCATTATCAAGGTTTTTCTTTTCTTCTCTTCTCCCTAATTTTTCATTCTTCTTCTTATTTTCATGTTTTCTTTTTCTTTCTCTTCTACTTTCCCTTTCCATGTTTTCTTTTTCTTTCCTCTTCCTCCTATTGGTGTCGGAGATTTATTTGGGTCATTATTTTTATATGTTTCTTGTGAATTGTTTAGGACTTGTTTAACAGTTATATATTATTTTTATAGGGTTACTCGCATGTTCAAGTTAATATTTTCCATACCTTATTTAACATTCATGCTATGTGTTTGTGAAAACGCCCATATGGCATTTTGCACTATTTTTAGATTTCTTTCAATCTACTACTCCAAATGCTTCCTTTTCACAAAACCCTTTTTTATATTTTATTAATTAAATATAATTGTTATTACAAACATATTGTTAGTTTGGAAGACTTGGTAATCTAACTTGGACATTGAATGCTTGATCTATGCTACTCATGCCCTTGCCGGCATGCCGATAAACACCTTGCATTTAACTGTCACCACATGCACTTGCTATATTTCCATTGTTGATTTGTCACATGTAGTCATGACCATGTGTTCACATCATTATCCCTTCCTGTGCATTGATTACCACCTTTCCCATTCTTTTCCTTGCTATAACCCTTGAAATATTCATGTCTTTACTCGTTTCCTTTCAGGATGGCCACCAAGAAAGGCAAAGAGAAAGCTACCCCCAAATCTATAGCAAGGAAAGGAACAAAGAGAGCATTAGTGGCAAAGCCATCTTCAACTGCAGTTAAGCCCTCAACAAAAAGAATTAAAAGGATTATAAAGATTGATGAAAAGGAGAAAGCCTTCCCAGCAAAGGACACTGCACGATTTCCCAATCATTACTGTGAGCAGATGTTTCCCATTCTGGCTGCTCGAAATTACAACAACGAACACCTTCTTATCCTTCCACCTCGTATTGCCGAATTTGTTGAGCCGCAGATTGTACAAAGACATTGGGGATTCCTATAGAGATAGCCACGACAGGTTAATCTTTCTTGGGTAGTTGAGTTCTACTCCAATCTCCACCTGCCAACCCTACAATCTGTTTATGTCCGTCAGAAGCAAGTCCCCATTATAGAAGAGGCCATTCAGCAAGCCTTAGATCTTTCCCCTGCTCCAGAAGGATTAGACGCATTTCAAGAAGCCGCACTCAAGCGCCAGGCGTACAAATTTGACTGGGACGCTATTCTCAGAGTTATCGCACAACCTAGCAGCAAATGGATATTTGGATACCATCGTTCCCATCCTAAGGGAATATCGGCTTCTGACTCACCTTAGAGGCTCACGTATGGGCACAGATTATGTCCGATTACGTCTTTCCGAGCACTCAAGAGTCCTCCTTCACTGGAGACATGGCCGTTCTATTATGATGCATCCTCATAGACCAGCCTCTAAATCTACCGAGACACATCCGGAATGCTATGGGACACGTGCAAATCGCGGGCAACCTACCTTTCCCCGCCTTGGTCTCTGATCTTGTGTCAGCAGCCAGAGTCTCCTACAGAGCTGGGGACACCAAAGCCATACTTCCATGGGATGATCAATATGTCCCTAACGGGAGATATCTCAGGCCACCACTAGCCACTACTAGCCAGTCAGCAGAACATGCTGCAGACATTCCACCTTCTACTAGTCAACTGCTGCATCAAATACTGAAGAGGTTAGACCAACAAGACCAGAAAGCGAAGCTACGAGAGCGCCGCATCCACCGCCGATTCAAATACCTCAAGGAGCTACTCACAGGCAACCTCAGACCTGACGAGGACCCAGGAACTCCGGACTCCACTTCTTTTACCAGCACAAGGAGCCATGACGGCCCTGACTGTGGAGATACTGCCACCAACCCACCCTTGTTCCTGACAGATGGCACCAAAGACGGTGCAAAGCCTTAAGTGTGGGGAGGTCGGTCAGTACCTGACTTCCGGAGGTAATTCTTTCCCCCTAACACCAATTTCTTTTTCTTTAGAATAGGATAGATTGCATAGTAGTAGGTTAATTGCATGCATGTTCTACCTGATTGAAAAGATAATAAGTTTCTTTTAAGACCATATATTTTTTGAAAATTTCACTAATTTAAATCAAAACACTTATGTTAAATTTGTTTGAAATTGTAATTGGAACAAGATTTTTGAGCTAAAAGAACACACAACCCGTGAAACTTTGAGCCTAAATACATGGTTACACTATTTAACCATAAACATTTTTATTTCTCGTGTGTTTTCTTCTCTATGATTGTAATCTGAATTTTGTTTTATCCTATATGTCCAATTTTAATGTGTTATGTGCATGCATATGATTGAGGCCATTATTTGTTTAGCTCACGTATCCCAAATAAGCCAACCCTTTTAATTACCTTTGTTAACCACTTTGAGCCATTTTTAATCCCATTTGTTCTATATTTTATCACATTACTAGCCCTTAATCAGGAAAACAATGAAAAATCCCAATTGAATCTTTGGTTAGCTTAAGATAGAATTTGTGTGTTAACTGAGTATGGGAAAATTGTGGGAATAAAGGGTAATAGGAGAATATGTCATGATAAAATAAAGGGAATTTGGGTACCTACTCATGTGAAATCATAAAAGAAAGATTATAAATCTATGTGCATTGATAAGTAAAAATTTTTTTTTTCTTTATTTTAGTGAATAAGGGGACAAAATCACCCCAATGATAAGTCAGAGTTTAATAATCAATGCACATGTGAAAAAATTAAAATAATGGTTGATGCATGAGTATAGAATGTGAAAAGGAGATTTTGGGTAGCTAAGATGAATGTTGAAATTATATAGAATATGTGTATGTTAGGTGAGAGCTTAGGTTAATTAAAGATTCAATGTATAAGCTCACTTAGCCATATGTGTACCTGACGTTAGGATTTTTACCAGTAAAGAATGTCATAAAAACAGTCGCGTTGTAGATATAGTCTCTAAACCGACAAAAATCCCTTCGTACAAACATTTTGGGTGTCACAAGTAACAAACCCCTTTAGAAATTGTTAACCGAGTATTCAAACCTCGGGTCGTCTTCTCAAGGAACTGCGAGGAAGTATGTTCTTATTATTGGTTATAAAGGTTGTAATCGGGGTTTAGAAGGTGAGAAGCAAGTAATTTAAATGATGAGTGAATTAAATGGCAATTAAAAATAAATAATAATTGTAAAACAACTTTTGGCAAGATAAGGGAATTTAGAGGTCTAACTTAGTTATCTCTCTCAACTATAATAAAAGTTGAATCTAAACTCCACTTGGTCAACCTTTGCCAGGGCAAAGGAAAGTCAAGGGACTAATTAAACTGACCTTTGAATCCTAATTATTTCCTAAGAAAAGGTTGGTATTATTTAGGTTCAGCTCAATTAGCAAGATAACGATTATTAATTACGTTGAGTTTAATAACTGTTGAGTTACTAAATTCCTAATCAGAACCAAAAGGGAAAAAAAGTAAAATTGCTGGAATAATAAAAATATCCTTGGATGAGAAGCAATGGCAATTTAATTCAAAGAGAATAATTATAAATTGAAAATACCTCAATTATCATTAAATAAAAATGTCATCAACAGCCAATTGGGCAACATCAATCAAACATAATAAAGGCTTCAGAGTAATCAAAATATAAAAGAGAAATTAAATAGTAAAAAGGAATATTAAACCTGGGATCGAGAGTCACTCTAGAAAGCTAAGAGAAGTCCTAAATCCTAATTTCTATAAACACTACCTAAATCCTAAGAGAGAGAGAGAGAGAGGAGAGAACCTTTCTCTCCAAAACTACATCTAAAACATGAAAAGTAAATTATGAGAGGCCTGCTTATGAATGGATGCATTCTCCCACTTTATAGCCTCTAATCTGTGTTCTCTGGGCCGAAAACTGGGTCAGAAACAGCCCAGAAATCACTTCCAGTACTTTCTGGTCCGTACAGGTCACGGAAAAGTGACGCGGCCGCGTCGTCCACGCGACCGCGCGGATTGGGTGTTGGCCAGGTCACGCTCCGCGTGACCCACGCGTTCGCGTCACCTGGCGTCGGGGAAACTATGGCAAATTATATATCAAATTGAAGCCCCGGATGTTAGCTTTCCAACGCAACTAGAACCGTGTCGTTTGGACCTTTGTAGCTAAAGTTATAGCCGTTTGAGTGCGAAGAGGTCAGGTTGGACAGCTTAGCAGTTTCTCCAACTTCTTGCATTCCTTTCACTTTTGCATGCTTCCTTTCCATCCTCTGAGCCATTCCTACCTTATAATATCTGAAAACACTTAACACACATATCAAGGCATCTAATGGTGATAAGAGAGGATTAATAATAAGCAAATATAAGTCCAAAGAAGCATGTTTTCAATCAAAGCACATAATCAGGAAGGAAATATAAAACCATGCAAATAGTATGAATAAGTGGGTAAAGAGTAGATAAAAACCACTCAATTAAGCACAAGATAAACCATAAAATAGTGGTTTATCAGTACCCTCACCTTACCTTAGCCCCATTACAATCATGAAAAGACCTCATGATGTTTGCATCGGCATTTTAAAATTGTTGATTGGTTAGGTGAAAAACAAAATTTTTGAAAGCATGATTGGAGAAGGAGAGAGTGATTACCCATATACTAGAGATGATTAGAGTGCACACACACCAACAGTAAGGGTTCAAGGCTCCGTCCTGTATTCCCTTCTTTCACAAGCTATCTTCTTACAAATTTACCTGCTTTTACTATATGATTTGAATTAGTGAAATCTGCCCCATGTTTTATCTTAGAGAACTTATCCATTTTTAATCATATAGACACTATCATATAGTTGCATTCATATGTATATAGGTTGCATTGCATTGCATGAGTCTTACATGTCCCTATTCATTCATATTTATCTCCTTTAATATTTATCTGCTATTTTGTGATTCTTATTGTGTTTAATTGTGTGGTTTTATCAAGTCTTTGTCAACTTATTCATATGATTTGCATGTATTTACAATTCCTTCCTAAAAATATTCTATGATTGAAAACTTACTTCCTAAAGACCTTTTAGTTGTATATTTTTATTTTCCTTCGTACCATATGGTGGACGAAATTGTGATCATCAACAATGGCGCCAAAAATTTGGTGCTCTCAAACGTGAATCTCACTTTGTCACAACTCCGCACAACTAACCAGCAAGTGTACTGGGTCGTCCAAGTAATACCTTACGTGAGTAAGGGTCGATCCCACAGAGATTGTTAGTATGAAGCAAGCTATGGTCATCTTGTAAATCCCAGTCAGGCGGATTTAAATGGATTAGGAGATTATTGGTTTAAATAATGATAATAAAATAAATAGAAAATAAAGATAAAGTTACTCATGTAATTCAATGGTGGAATTTCAGATAGGTGTATGGAGGTGCTGTGTTCCTTCTGAATCTTTGCTTTTCTACTTCTTTCTTCTAGTTTTTTATCACTCCTTTCTATGGCAAGCTGTATGTAGGGCATCACTGTTGTCAATGGCTACATCCCATCCTCTCAGTGAAAATGGTCCAAATGCTCTGTCACAGCACGGCTAATCATCTGTCGGTTCTCAATCAGGTTGGAATAGAATCCAGTGATTCTTTTGCGTCTGTCACTAACGCCCAGCCTTCAGGAGTTTGAAGCTCGTCCCAGTCATTCAATCCCGAAATCCTACTCCGAATACCACAGACAATGTTAGACTTTCTGGATTCCCATGAATGCCACCATCAATTCTAGCATATACCACGAAGATTCTGATTAAGGAACCCAAGAGATATGCGCCCGGTCTAAGGTAGAACGGAAGTGGTTGTTAATCACATGCGTTCATCGGTGAGAATGATGATGAGTGTCACGGATCATCACATTCATCAATTTGAAATGCAACGAATATCTTAGAACAGGAATAAATCAAATTGGATAGAAGATAATAGTAATTGCATTGAAATTTGAGGTATAGCAGAGCTCCACACCCTTAATCTTTGGTGTGTAGAAACTCCACCGTTGAAAATACATAAGGGATAGAGGTTCAGGCATGGCCGAATGGCCAGCCCCCAAACGTGATCACATGATCAAAAATACAATCCAGGATATCTAATAAACTAGTAAAAAGTTCTATTTATACTAAACTAGCTACTAGGGTTTACAGAGGTAAGTAATTGATGCATAAATTCACTTCCGAGACCCACTTGGTTTGTGGTTAGGCCGAGCTTGATCTATCCACGAGCTGAGGCTTCTCTTGGAGTTGAATGCCAAGTTGTAACATGTTTTGGGCGTTCAACTCTGGTTCGTGACGTGTTTCTGGCGTTTGACTCCAGAATGAAGCATGGAACTGGCGTTGAGTGCCAGTTTACGTCATCAAATCTCGAATAACGTATGAACTTATATATATTGCTGGAAAGCTCTGGATGTCTACTTTCCAACGCCGTTGAGAGTGTGCCATTTGGAGTTCTGAAGCTCCAGAAAATCCATTTTGAGTGCAGGGAGGTTAGATTCCAACAGCATCAGCAGTCCTTTATCAGCCTCCTATCAGAGTTTTGCTCAGGTCCCTCAATTTGTCAGCCTCCTATCAGAGTTTTGCTCAGGTCCCTCAATTCCATCCAGAAAATACTTGAAATCATAGAAAAACACACAAACTCATAGTAAAGTCCAGAAATGTGAATTTAGCATAAAAACTAATGAAAACATCCCTAAAAGTAACTAGATCATGCTAAAAACTACCTAAAAATAATGCCAAAAAGTGTATAAATTATCCGCTCATCACAACACCAAACTTAAATTGTTGCTTGTTCCCAAGCAACTGAAAATCAATTAGGATAAAAAGAAGAGAATATACTATAAATCTCAAAATATCAATGAATATTAATTCTAATTAGATGAGCGGGACTTGTAGCTATTTGCTTCTGAACAGTTTTGGCATCTCACTTTTTCCTTTGAAGTTTAGAATGATTGGCTTCTCTAGGAACTTAGAATTTTAGATAGTGTTATTGATTCTCCTAGTTAAATTTGTTGATTCTTGAACACAGCTACTTTTATGAGTCTTGGCCGTGGCCCTAAGCATTTTGTTTTCTAGTATTACCACCGGATACATAAATGCCACAGACACATGACTGGGTGAACCTTTTCAGATTTTGACTCAGCTTTACTAAAGTCCCCAGTTAGAGGTGTCCAGAGCTCTTAAGCACACTCTTTTTGCTTTGGATCATGACTTTAACCACTCAGTCTCAAGCTTTTCACTTGGACCTTCATGACACAAGCACATGGTTAGGGACAGCTTTGATTTAGCCGCTTAGGCCTGGATTTTATTTCCTTGGGCCCTCATGTCCATTGATGCTCAAAGCCTTGGATCCTTTTTACCCTTGCCTTTTGGTTTTAAGGGCTATTGGCTTTTTCTACTTGCTTTTTCTTTTTCTTTCTAATTTTTTTCGCCACTATTTTTTTTCGCAAGCTTTTACTTTTTCACTGCTTTTTCTTGCTTCAAGAATCAATTTCATGATTTTTCAGATTGTCAATAACATTTTTCTTTGTTCATCATTCTTTCAAGAGCCAACAATTTTAACATTCATAAACAACAAGATAAAAAATATGCACTGTTCAATCATTCATTCAGAAAACAAAAAGTATTGTCACCACATCAATATAATTAAACTAAATTCAAGGATAAATTCAAAAATCATGTACTTCTTGTTCTTTTGAATTAGAAACATTTTTCTTTTAAGAGAGGTGAATGATTTATGGAATTTATTTATAACTTTAAGACATAGTTACTAAACACTAATGATCATGAAGTAGAGACACAAATATAGATGACATAATAAGCATAAAACCGAAAAAAAAGAAAAAAATAAGAACAAGGAATGAGTCCACCTTAATGGCGTCTTCTTCTTGAAGAACCAATGATTTCTTTAAGCTCTTCTATGTCCCTTCCTTGCCTTTGTTTCTCCTCCCTCATTGCTCTTTGATCTTCTCTTATTTCATGGAGAATGATGGAGTGCTCCTGATGTTCCACCCTTAATTGTTCCACATTGTAACTCAAATCTTCTAAGAAAGTGTTGAGTTTTTCCCAATAGTTGTTGGGAGGAAAGTGCATCCCTTGAGGCATCTCCGGGATTTCTTGGTGATGAGCTTCCTCATGCGTCTCTTGGGTTCCATGAGTGGGCTCTCTTGTTTGCTCCATCCTTTTCTTAGTGATGGGCTTGTCCTCCTCAATGAGGATGTCTCCTTCTATGATAACTCCAGCTGAGTAACATAGATGGCAAATAAGATGAGGAAAAGCTAGCCTTGCCAAAGTAGAGGACTTATCGGCTATTTTGTAGAATTCATGGGAGATGACTTCATGAACTTCTACTTCCTCTCCAATCATGATGCTATGAATCATGATGGCCCGATCCACAATAACTTCAGATCGGCTGCTAGTGGGGATGATGGAGCGTTGAATGAACTCCAACCATCCTCTAGCCACAGGCTTGAGGTCCAATCTTCTTAGTTGAACCGGCTTGCCTTTGGAGTCTCTTTTCCATTGAGCTCCTTCCACACATATGTCCATAAGGACTTGGTCCAACCTTTGATTAAAGTTGACCCTTCCAGTGTAGGGGCATGCATCTCCTTGCATCATGGGTAAGTTGAACGCCAACCTCACATTTTCCGGACTAAAATCTAAGTATTTCCCCCGAACCATTGTAAGATAATTCTTTGGGTTCGGGTTCTTACCTTGATCATGGTTCCTAGTGATCCATGCATTGGCATAGAACTCTTGAACCATTAAGATTCTGACTTGTTGGATGGGGTTGGTTAGAACTTCCCAACCTCTTCTTTGGATCTCATGTCCAATCTCTGGGTACTCATTTTTTTTGAGCTTGAAAGGGACCTCGGGGATCACCTTCTTCTTGGTCACAACATATAGAAGTGGGTTTGATGGGCTTTGGAGATGAATCTTTCCATCTCCCATGACTCGGAGGTGGAAGCTTTTGTCTTCCCTTTCCCTTTTCTAGAGGATTCTCCGGCCTTAGGTGCTATCAATGGTAATGGAAAAACAAAAAGCTTATGCTTTTACCACACCAAACTTAAAATATTGCTCGCCCTCGAGAAAGAGAAGAAAAAGAAGAAGAAGAAGAAGAAGAAGAAGAAAATATGGAGGAGAGGGGGAGAGGTGTATTCGGCCAAAAAGGAAAAGAGAGATTTGTGTTGTGTGAAAATTAAGTAGAATGGAGGGGTTTATATAGGGAAGGGAGAGGGAGTGGGTTCGGCTATTTAGGGTGGGTTTGGGTGGGAAAGAAATTTGAATTTGTAGGTAGGTGGGGATTATGGGGAAGAGTGGATGGATGTGAGTGGTGAAGGGGGTAATTGGGAAGAGGGATTGAGGTGATTGGTAAAGGGTTTTTGGGGAAGAGTATTTAAGGGGAAGGGAGGATGAATGTTGAGAAGAGGAGAGAATATGGTAGGTGGGGATCCTGTGGGGTCCACAGATCTTGAGATGATCCTGTGTGGTCCATGATGAGCGGATAATTTATACGCTTTTTGGCATTATTTTTAGTATGTTTTTAGTATGTTTTAGTTAGTTTTTATTATATTTTTATTAGTTTTTAGTTAAAATTCACTTTTCTGGACTTTACCATGAGTTTGTGTGTTTTTCTGTGATTTCAGGTATTTTCTGGCTGAAATTGAGGGACCTGAGCAAAAATCTGATCCAGAGGCTGAAAAAGGACTGCAGATGCTGTTGGATTCTGACCTCCCTGCACTCGAAGTGAATTTTCTGCAGCTACAAAAGCCCAATGAGCGTGCTCTCAATTGCGTTGAAAAGTAGACATCCTGGGCTTTCCAGCAATGTATAATAGTCCATACTTTGCCCGATATTTGATGGCCCAAACCGGCATTGCAATTCAGCTTCAAAATTATCGGCGTTTAACGCCGGAACTGGCACAAAAATTGGAGTTAAACGCCCAAACTGGCATAAAGGCTGGCGTTTAACTCCAGAAAAAGTCTCTACACATGAAAGCTTCAATGCTCAGCCCAAGCACACACCAAGTGGACCCCGGAAGTGGATTTTTATTCATTTTTGTAAACCCTAAGCTACTAGTTCTCTATAAATAGGACCTTTTGCTATTGTATTTTCATCTTTTGATCATGTTTTTATGATTGAACCCTCATTGGGAGGCTGGCCATTCGGCCATGCCTAGACCTTGTTCTTATGTATTTTCACGGTGGAGTTTCTACACACCATAGATTAAGGTGTGGAGCTCTGCTGTACCTCGAGTATTAATGCAATTACTATTGTTCTTCTATTCAATTCAGCTTATTCTTGTTCTAAGATATCACTTGTTCCTCAACTTGATGAATGTGATGATCCGTGACACTCATCATCATTCTCACCTATGAACGTGTGCCTGACAACCACCTCCGTTCTACCTTAGATTGAGTGGATATCTCTTGGATTTCTTAATCAGAATCTTCGTGGTATAAGATAGAATTGATGGCGGCATTCTTGAGAATCCGGAAGGTCTAAACCTTGTCTGTGGTATTCTGAGTAGGATTCAAGGATTGAATGACTGTGACGAGCTTCAAACTCGCAATTGTGGGGCGTTAGTGACAGACGCAAAAGAATCACTGGATTCTATTCCGACATGATCGAGAACCGACAGATGAATAGCCGTGCTGTGACAGAGCGCGTTGAACATTTTCACTGAGAGGATGGGACTGTAGCCATTGACAACAGTGATGCCCATCATACAGCTTGCCATGGAAAGGAGTAAGAAGGATTGGATGAAGACAGTAGGAAAGCAGAGAGACGGAAGGGACAAAGCATCTCCATACGCTTATCTGAAATTCTCACCAATGAATTGCATAAGTATCTCTATCTTTATTTTATGTTTTATTCATCTTTTAATTATCTATCCTCCATAACCATTTGAATCCGCCTGACTGAGATTTACAAGATGATCATAGCTTGCTTCTACCAATAATCTCCGTGGGATCGACCCTTACTCGCGTAAGGTTTATTACTTGGACGACCCAGTGCACTTGCTGGTTAGTTGTGCGAAGTTGTGATAAAGAGTTGAGATTGCAATTGAGTGTACCATGTTGATGGCGCCATTGATGATCACAATTTTGTGCACCAGTCCATAGATCCTGAGGTGTCAAGGATTTACATCCCTGCACCAATTAGGCATGTAAAATGCCTTAGCATACCATTCTGGCGTTTAAACGCCGAAGTGGTGCACGTTCTGGGCGTTCAACACCCATGTGTAGCATGTTTCTGGCGTTGAACGCCAGTTCCATGCTTGTTACTGGCGTTTAGCGCCAGCTTTCCTCAGGGCACATTCCTGGCGTACAAACGCCAGGATGTTGCTTGCTTCTGGCATTCAACGCCAGATCCATGCTCTGTTCTGGCATTGAACGCCAGCCAGATGCTCCTTACTGGCGTTTAAACGCCAATAAGTCCTTCCTCCAGGGTGTGATTTTTCTTCTGCTATTTTTTATTTTATTTTTAATTTTAGTATTTTTTTCGTGACTCCACATGATCATGAACCTAATAAAACACAAAATAACAATAAAATAAAAATAAAATTAGATAAATAAAAATTGGGTTGCCTCCCAACAAGCGCTTCTTTAATGTCAATAGCTTGACAGTGGGCTCTCTTGGAGCCACAAAGGTGATCAGGTCAATGTTGTGAACTCCCAACACCAAACTTAGAGTTTGGATATGGGGGTTCAACACCAAACTTAGAGTTTGGTTGTGGCCTCCTAACACCAAACTTAGAGTTTGATTGTGAGGGATCTGTTTGACTCTGTACTGAGAGAAGCTCTGCATGCTTACTCTCCCTTGTTACAGAAGGATAGCCGTGTGCCTTAAACACAAGGTAGTCCCCATTCAATTGAAGGACTAATTCTCCTCTGTTAACATCTATCACAGCTTCTGCTGTGGCTAGGAAAGGTCTTCCAAGGATGATGCATTCATCCTCCTCCTTCCTAGTGTCTAAGATTATGAAATCAGTAGGGATGTAAAGGCCTTTAACCTTTACCAACACGTCCTCTACTAATCCATAAGCTTGTCTTACTGACTTGTCTGCCAATTGTAATGAGAATAAGGCAGGCTGTACCTCAATGATCCCTAGCTTCTCCATTACAGAGAGTGGCATAAGATTTATGCCTGCCCCAGGTCACACAGAGCCTTGTTAAAGGTCATGGTGCCTATGGTACAGGGTATTAAGAATTTACCAGGATATTGTCTCTTTTGAGGTAAATTTTTCCGAACCCATGTATCTAGTTCACTAATGAGCAAGGGAGGTTCACCTTCCCAAGTCTCATTACCAAACAACTTGGCATTTAGCTTCATGATGGCTCCTAGATATTGAGCAAATTGCTCTCCAGTCACATCTTCATCTTCTTCTGAGGAAGAATAATCTTCAGAGCTCATGAATGGCAGAAGGAGATTTAATGGAATCTCTATGGTCTCTATATGAGCCTCAGATTCCTTTAGGTCCTCAATAGAGAACTCCTTCTTGTTTGAGAGACGTCCCAGGAGGTCTTCCTCACTAGGATTTTCGTCCTTCTCCTCCCTTGTGCATTCTGCCATATTGATTACATCAATGGCCTTGCACTCTCCTTTTGGATTTTCTTCTGTATTGCTTGGGAGAATACTGGGAGGAGTTTCAGTGACTTTTTTACTCAGCTGGCCCACTTGTGCTTCCAAATTTATGATGGAGGACCTTGTTTCACTCATGAAACTTAAATTTGCTAAATTAAGAGGGGCTTTGCTTAGAATTCTCTGTCTGTTGCTGAGAAGATGATGGAAAAGGCTTTTTATTGGTTAGCCTGTTTCTTCCACCATTATTAAAGCCTTGTTGAGGCTTTTGTTGATCCTTCCATGAAAAATTTGGATGATTTCTCCATGAAGAATTATAGGTGTTTCCATAAGGTTCACCCATGTAATTTACCTCTGCTCTTACAGGGTTCTCAGGATCATAAGCTTCTTCAGAAGCTGCCTCTTTAGTACTGTTGGATGCATTTTTCCATCCATTCAGACTTTGAGAAATCATGTTGACTTGCTGAGTCAACACTTTGTTCTGAGCCAATATGGCATTCAGAGCATCAATTTCAAGAACTCCCTTCCTCTGAGGCGTCCCATTATTCACGGAATTCCTCTCAGAAGTGTACATGAATTGGTTATTTGCAACCATGTCAATAAGTTCTTGAGCTTCTGCAGGCGTTTTCTTTAATTGAATGGATCCACCTGCAGAATGGTCCAATGACATTTTGGAAAACTCAGATAGACCACAATAGAATATATCTAATATGGTCCATTCTGAAAACATGTCAGAAGGACACTTTTTGGTCATCTGCTTGTATCTTTCCCTAGCTTCATAGAGGGATTCACCATCTTTTTGCTTGAAGGTCTGAACATCCACTATAAGCTTGCTCAAATTTTGAGGAGGAAAGAATTTATCCAAGAAGGCCGTGACCAGCTTATCCCAGGAGTCCAGGCTATCTTTAGGTTGTGAGTTCAACCATGTTCTAGCTCTGTCTCTTACAGCAAAAGGAAAAAGCATGAGCCTGTAGACTTCAGGATCTACTCAATTCGTCTTGACAGTCTCACAAATATGCAAGAACTCAGTTAAAAACTGATAAGGATCTTCAGATGGAAGTCCATGAAACTTGCAGTTCTGTTCCATCAAAGCAACAAATTGAGGTTTCAGCTCAAAATTATTTGCTCCAATGGCAGGAATTGAGATGCTTCTTCCATCAAACTTGGACGTTGGTTTAGTGAAATCACCAAGCATCCTCCTTGCATTATTGTTGTTGGGTTCGGCTGCCATCTCCTTCTCTTGTTCAAAAATTTCAGAAAGGTTGCCTCTGGATTGTTGTAATTTAGCTTCTCTTAGTTTCTTCTTCAGAGTCCTTTTAGGTTCAGGATCAGCTTCAACAAGAGTGCCTTTTTCCTTGTTCCTGCTCATATGAGAGAGAAGAGAAAAAGAAAAAGGAAGAGGAATCCTCTATATCTGGACAAAGAGAATCCTTATTATTAGTAGAAGAAGAAAGGAATAAGAGTGGAGAAGAACCCAAACACAAGGGTGAGGATAGAGGCAATGATTGGAGATAAAGAGAGGTGAAGAGAAGTGTTAGTAAATAAATAAATAAATAGAAGAAGAGAAGAGAGGGAGAATTCGAAAATAATTTTGAAAAAGTAGTTAATGATTATCGAAAATTAAAGATAAGATATAATTAAAATTAAAATTTAAAACAATTAAAAATAATTTTTGAAAAAAAGATGAGATATTTTCAAAAATTAAAGAGGGAAAAGTAGTTAGGTGGTTTTGAAAAAGATAAGAAACAAACAAAAAGTCAAATAGTTAGTTGAAAAAGATATTAAAATCAAATTTGAAAAGATAAGAAGTTAGATAAGATATTTTGAAATCAAATTTTTGAAAAAGATATGATAAAAAGATAAGATAAGAAGATATGATAAAAAGATAGGATTGAAAAAGATTTAATTTTTAAAATTTAAATTAATTACTTAACTAACAAGAAATTAAAAGATATGGTTTTAGAATTTAAAGATTGAACCTTTCTTAACAAGAAAGTAACAAACTTCAAATTTTTGAATCAATCACATTAATTGTTAGTGTAATTTCGAAAATTAAGATAAAATTAAGAAAAAGATTTTTTTGAAAAACATTTTAAAGAATTTTCAAAAATTAATAAGAAAAATGAAAAAGATTTAATTTTTGAAAAAGTTTTAAAAAGATAGGATTTTTTTAAAATTGAAAATTTGACTTGACTTGTAAGAAATAACTAATTTTAAAAATTTTTGACCAAGTCAACTCAAATTTTCAAAAATTTGGAGAGAAATAAGGAAAAGAAATTTTTTTGATTTTTAAATTTTTAATGATGAGAGAGAAAAACACAATTATGACCCAAAACATGAAAATTTTGGATCAAAACACATGATGCATACAAGAACACTATGAATGTCAAGATGAACACCAAAAACACTTTTAAGTTCATGATGAACATCAAGAACATATTTTTGAAAAATTTTTGATGCAAAGAAAACATGCAAGACACCAAACTTAGAATTCTTTAATGCATGGACACTATGAATGCAAAAATGCATATGAAAAACAACATACAACACAAAACAAGAAAACATCAAGATCAAACAAGAAGACTTGTCAAGAACAACTTGAAGATCATGAAGAACACCATGAATGCATGAATTTTCGAAAAATGCAAGAAAAATTTTTAAAGCATGCAATTGACACCAAACTTAAAAATTGACTCAAGACTCAAACAAGAAACACAAAATATTTTTGGTTTTTATGATTTTATGATTTTTTTGTATTTTTATTATTTTTTTTCGAAAAATATATTTTTGAAAAATGAAAATAAAGAAAAAATTTTTGAAAGATTTTTCAAAACTTTTTTGAAAGGACAATAAAAAGAAAATTACCTAATCTGAGCAACAAGATGAACCGTCAGTTGTCCATACTCGAACAATCCCCGACAACGGTGCCAAAAACTTGGTGGACGAAATTGTGATCATCAACAATGGCGCCAAAAATTTGGTGCTCTCAAACGTGAATCTCACTTTGTCATAACTCCGCACAACTAACCAGCAAGTGTACTGGGTCGTCCAAGTAATACCTTACGTGAGTAAGGGTCGATCCCACAGAGATTGTTGGTATGAAGCAAGCTATGGTCATCTTGTAAATCCCAGTCAGGCGGATTTAAATGGATTAAGAGATTATTGGTTTAAATAATGATAATAAAATAAATAGAAAATAAAGATAAAGTTACTCATGTAATTCAATGGTGGGAATTTCAGATAGGTGTTTGGAGGTGCTGTGTTCCTTCTGAATCTTTGCTTTTCTACTTCTTTCTTCTAGTTTTTTATCACTCCTTTCTATGGCAAGCTGTATGTAGGGCATCACCGTTGTCAATGGCTACATCCCATCCTCTCAGTGAAAATGGTCCAAATGCTCTGTCACAGCACGGCTAATCATCTGTCGGTTCTCAATCAGGTTGGAATAGAATCCAGTGATTCTTTTGCGTCTGTCACTAATGCCCAGCCTTCAGGAGTTTGAAGCTCGTCACAGTCATTCAATCCCAGAATCCTACTCAGAATACCACAGACAAGGTTAGACTTTCCGGATTCCCATGAATGTCACCATCAATTCTAGCTTATACCACGAAGATTCTGATTAAGGAACCCAAGAGATATGCGCCAAGTCTAAGGTAGAACGGAAGTGGTTGTCAATCACGCACGTTCATAGGTGAGAATGATAATGAGTGTCATGGATCATCACATTCATCAAGTTGAAGTGCAACAAATATCTTAGAACAGGAATAAATCAAATTGGATAGAAGATAGTAGTAATTGCATTGAAACTTGAGGTACAGCAGAGCTCCACACCCTTAATCTTTGGTGTGTAGAAACTCCACCGTTGAAAATACATAAGTGATAGAGGTTCAGGACTGGCCAAATGGCCAGCCCCCAAACGTGATCACAGGATCAAAAATACAATCCAGGATATCTAATAAACTAGTAAAAAGTTCTATTTATACTAGACTAGCTACTAGGGTTTATAGAGGTAAGTAATTGATGCATAAATTCACTTCCGGGGCCCACTTGGTGTGTGCTTGGGCTGAGCTTGATCTATCCACGAGCTGAGGCTTCTCTTGGAGTTGAACGCCAAGTTGTAACGTGTTTTTGGCGTTCAACTCTGGTTCGTGACGTGTTTCTGGCGTTTGACTCCAGAATGCAGCATGGAACTGGTGTTGAGCGCCAGTTTACGTCATTAAATCTCGAATAAAGTATAAAATATTATATATTTCTGGAAAGCTCTGGATGTCTACTTTCCAACGCCGTTGAGAGCGTGCCATGTAGAGTTCGGAAGCTCTAGAAAATCTATTTTGAGTGCAGGGAGGTCAGATTCCAACAGCATCAGCAGTCCTTTGTCAGGCTCCTATCAGAGTTTTGCTCAGGTCCCTCAATTTCAGCCAGAAAATACCTGAAATCACAGAAAAACACACAAACTCATAGTAAAGTCTAGAAATGTGAATTTAGCATAAAAACTAATGAAAAAATCCCTAAAAGTAACTAGATCATGCTAAAAACTACCTAAAAACAATGCCAAAAAGCATATAAATTATTCGCTCATCACCATACGATGCCGTTATCTGTGTGCTAAGTGTTTCAGGCTTTATAGGGCAGGACGGGCGTAAGGAATAAAGAGGAAGCGTGCAAAAGTGGAAGGAACAGAAGGAATGGACGATGCGCACGCGTGATACAAGAAACCCTGAGTGACGCGAACACGTCGACGACGCGGCCACGTGACGTGCGTGATTTGAAGAATTACAGAAGTCACTGGCATAGATTCTGGGCTGCATTCCAACGCAGTTTTCGGCCCGGAAACACAGATTAGAGCAATGGAACATGCAGAGATGAAAAATAACAATTCATTCTGCACAATTTGAAGTTTTTAGATCTGATTCTACTCCTCCCCTAGGTTTCTCTTTTTGACATTCATAAAATAGGATTTGAATATTTTTTGCTTTAGCTTTTGAGAAGAGTCTACCTCCGGTACTGGTCATCATAGTTTGTTATTTACTTTTCATTTACTCTTCCATATTCTTAATTTTTTCAGAGTTGACATTGGATTATTTTCATAGCTTATTAATGCCAAACTATTTTTACTTTTAATTAATCTCTTTCATTATTGTTTATTATGTCTTCTCTTATTTCCCCCATTGATTTTGTGAGGTCTTCATTTATGATGATGGAGTAGTTTCCCAACTTGATTGGGAGTTGATTAAAAGGAGAACCTTGAGTTGGAATACTCAAGAGTTCAATTGTAATTGGTTCATTGTTGGTTGGCTTGTTAGTCACTAACTCTAATCCTTCCCAAGGGAGAAGATTAGGACTTGTGAATAGAAGTTGAATTTTAATTTGACTTTCCTTCATTCGTTGAGGGTTAACTAAATGAAAACAATGACTAATTATTAATTGATCTTGACAAAATTCAAACAAGGATAGAACTTCCAATTAATCTTCTCCCAGTCAAGATTTTATTTAAATCATATAAATTCTCTAATTTAATTTTCTGTTCATCAAACTCAAAACCCATTTTGAAAACCTCTGATTGATAAAATAGCACATCTTCCTACAACTCGTTGGGAGACGACCTAGGACTCATACTCTCAGTATTTTATTTCTAAATTTTGTGACAACCCTTTTCTAAATTGATAAGTGGATTTTTGCCGGTTAAGAACTGTACTCGCAACGCCATTTCTCTAATTAATTCTTAATCTGCCAATTTTCGCTCACATTAGGTTGCCTCCCAATAAGCACTTCTTTAATGTCAATAGCTTGACAGTGAGCTCTTATGGAGCTTCACAGATGTTTAGATCATTGTTGGGACCTCCTAACACCAAACTTAGAGTTTGAATGTGGGAGTTCAACACCAAACTTAGAGTTTGGTTGTGGCCTCCCAACACCAAACTTAGAGTTTGATTGTGGGGGCTTTGTTTGACTCTATATTGAGAGAAGCTTTTCATGCTTCTTCTCCATGGTTGCAGAGGAAGATCCTTGAGCTTTAAACACAAGGTAGTCCCCATTCAATTGAAGGACTAGCTCTCCTCTGTCAACATCAATCACAGCTCCTGCTGTGGCTAGGAAGGATCTTCCAAGGATGATGCATTCATCTTCATCCTCTCCAGTGTCTAAGATTATGAAATCAGCAGGGATGTAATGGCCTTTAACCTTCACAAACACGTCCTCTACCAATCTATAAGCTTGTTTGATTGACTTGTCTACCATCTCTAATGAGATTCTTGCAGCTTGTACCTCAAAGATCCCAGTTTCTCCATTATAGAGAGTGGCATAAGATTTATACCTGATCCCAAGTCACACAGAGCCTTCTCAAAGGTCATGGTGCCTATGGTATAGGGTATTAAGAATTTACCAGGATCTTGTTTCTTTTGAGGTAAAGTTTGTTGAACCCATGTATTTCGTTCACTAATGAGCAAGGGAGGTTCAACTTTCCAAGTCTCATTACCAAACAACTTGGCATTCAGCTTCATGATGGCTCCTAGATATTGAGCAACTTGCTCTTCAGTTACATCTTCATCCTCTTCAGAGGAAGAATAGTTCTCAGAGCTCATGAATGGCAGAAGGAAGTTTAATGGAATCTCTATGGTCTCTATATGAGCCTCAGATTCCTTTAGGTCCTCAATTAGGAACTCCTTTCTGTCTGGGGGACGTCCCAAGAGGTCTTCCTCATTGGGATTCACATCCTTCCCTTCCTCCTTGGATTTGGCCATTTTGATAATATCAATGGCCTTGCACTCTCTTTTTGGATTCTCTTATGTATTGCTTGGGAGAGCACTACGAGGAGTTTCAGTAATTTTCTTACTCAGCTGGCCCACTTGTGCTTCCAAATTTCTAATGGAGGACTTTGTTTTACTCATGAAACTTAAAGTGGCCTTAGATAGATCAGAGACTATGTTTGCTAAGTTAGATGGGCTCTGCTCAGAATTTTCTGTCTGTTGCTGAGAAGATGATGGGAAAGGCTTGCTGTTGCTAAACCTGTTTCTTCCACCATTATTAAAGCCTTGTTGAGGCTTTTGTTGTTCCTTCCATGAGAAATTTGGATGATTTTTCCATGAGGAATTATAGGTGTTTCCGTAGGGTTCACCCATGTAATTCACCTCTGCCATTGCAGGGTTCTCAAGATCATAAGCTTCTTCTTCAGAAGATGCCTCTTTAGTACTATTGGATGCATTTTGCCATCCATTCAGACTTTGAGAAATCATGTTGACTTGCTGAGTCAACATTTTGTTCTGAGCCAATATGACATTCAGAGTACCAATTTCAAGAACTCCCTTCCTCTGAGGCATCCCATTACTCACAGGATTCCTCTCAGAGGTGTACATGAATTGGTTATTTGCAACCATGTCAATGAGTTCTTGAGCTTCTGCAGGCGTTTTCTTTAGGTGAATGGATCCACCTGCAGAATGGTCAAGTGACATCTTAGAGAACTCAGATAGACCATCATAGAATATATCCAAAATGGTCCACTCTAAAAGCATGTCAAAAGGACACTTTTTAGTCAACTGCTTGTATCTTTTCCAAGCTTCATAGAGGGATTCACCATCTTTTTGCTTGAAGGTCTGAACATCCACTCTAAGCTTGCTCAGCTTTTGAGGAGGAAAGAACTTGGCCAAGAAGGTCGTGACCAGCTTATCCCAAGAGTCCAGGATATCTTTAGGTTGTGAGTCCAACCATGTTCTAGCTCTGTCTCTAACAGCAAAAGGGAAAAGCATGAGCCTGTAGACTTCAGGATCTACTCCACTAGTCTTAACAGTATTACAAATCTGCAAGAACTCAGTTAAAAACTGATAGGGATCTTCTGATGGAAGTCCATGAAACTTGCAGTTCTGTTGCATTAGAGCAACTAGTTGAGGCTTCAGCTCAAAATTGTTTGCTCTAATAGCAGGGATTGAGATGCTTCTTCCATAAAAATTGGAAGTAGGTGTAGTATAATCACCAAGCCTCCTCCTTGCATTGTTGTTGGGCTCGGCCATGTCTCTTTCTTTTTCAAGATTCTCTGTTAGGTTTTCTCTGGATTGTTGTGCTTTAGCTTCTCTTAGGTTCTTCTTCAGAGTCCTTTCAGGTTCAGGATATGCTTCAACAAGAATGTCCTTGTCCTTGCTCCTGCTCATATGAAAAAGAAGAGAACAGAAAAGGAAGAGGAATCCTCTATGTCACAGTATAGAGATTCCTTTATGTGAGTAGAAGAAGAAAAGAATAGAAGAAAAAAAATTCGAACACAGAGAGAGAAGAGAAGAGGGTTCGAATTATGAGTAGAAGAGAAGTGTTAGTATATAAGTAAATAGATAGAAGGTGATGAGAGAGAGAGAATTCGAATATTAACTAAAAAAGAAGAAAAATATTTTTGTTTTTATTTTAATTATTAGTTAAAATTCGAAACTTAAGTGAAGAAATAAAATTAAAATCAAAATTTAAAACAATTAGTTAATTAAAAGAATTTTGAAAAAGAGGGGGGTGATTTTCAAAAATTAGAAAGAGGAAAGTAGTTAGGTGGTTTTGAAAAGATAAGAAACAAACAAAAAGTCAATTAGTTAGTTGAAAAATATTTGAAAATAAATTTTGAAAAGATAAGAAGTTAGAAAAGATTTTGAAATTGATTTTGAAAAAAGATATGATTGAAATTTATTTTGAAAAAGATTTGATTTTTAAAATTAAAATTGATTACTTGACTAACAAGAAACTAAAAGATATGATTCTAGAATTTAAAGATTGAACCTTTCTTAACAAGAAAGTAACAAACTTCAAATTTTTGAATCAATCACATTAATTGTTAGTAAAGATTTCGAAAATTATGAAATAAAATTAAGAAAAAGATTTTGAAAATCAATTTTAAAATTTTCGAAAAATAAGAAGAAAAAGATTTGATTTTTGAAAAAGATTTTGAAAAGATACGATTTTTAAAATTGAAATCTTGACTTGACTAACAAGAAACAACTTATTTTAAAAAATTTTTGACTAAGTCAACCCAAAGATTTCGAAATTTATGAGAGAAATGAGGGAAAGATATTTTTTTATTTTGATTTTTTAATGAGGAGAGAGAAAAATACAAATATGACCCAAAATATAAAAATTTTGGATCAAAACCAATGATGAATGCAAGAACACTATAAATGTCAACATGAACACCAAAAACACTTTGAAGATCATGATGAACATCAAAAACTTATTTTTGAAAAATTTTCAAAACAAGAAAAACATGCAAGACACCAAACTTAGAAATTTTTAATGTTTAGACTCTAAGAATTAAAAAATGTATATGAAAAATAACAAAAGACACAAAATAAGAAAATATAAAGATCAAACAAGAAGACTTACCAAGAACAACTTGAAGATCACGAAGAACACCATGCATGAGTTTTTCAAAAATATTTTTGAGAAAAAAAATAAAAATATGCAATTGACACCAAACTTAAAAATTGACTCTAGACTCAAACAAGAAACACAAAATATTTTTGATTTTATGATTTTATAATTTTTTGTATTTTTGTCAAAAATAATTTTTTTGAAAAACTAAAACAAAGAAAAAAATTTTGAAAAAAATTTTGAAAACTATTTGGAAAACAAAATAAGAAGAAAATTACCTAATCTGAGCAACAAAATGAATCGTCAGTTGTCCAAACTCAAACAATCCCCGGCAACGGCGCCAAAAACTGGTTAGGCAAAATTGTGACTCATACTTTTCATAACTCGAACAATTCCTAGTAATGGCTCCAAAAACTTGATGCACAATACTATGGTTCACACACATTCTTCACAACTTCGCATAACTAACCAGCAAGTGCACTGGATCGTCCAAGTAATAAACCTTATGTGAATAAGGGTCGATCCCACGAAGATTGTTGGTATGAAGCAAGCTATGGTCATCTTGTAAATCTCAATCAGGAGAATTCAAATGGTTATAATGGTTTTCGAATATAAAGATAAATAAAGCATAAAATAAAGATAGAGATACTTATGTAATTCATTGGAGGGAGTTTCAGATAAGCGCATGAAGATACTGTGTTCCTTTTGAATCTCTGCTTTCCTACTACTTTCATCCAATCATTCTTACTCCTTTCCATGGCAAGCTGTATGTTGGGTTTCACCGTTGTCAATGGCTACCTCCCGTCCTCTCAGTGAAAATGGTCCAAATGCGCTGTCACCGCATGGCTAATCATCTGTTGGTTCTCGATCATGTTGGAATAGAATCCAGGGATCCTTTTGCGTCTGTCACTATGCCCAACACTCGCGAGTTTGAAGCTCGTCACAGTCATCCCTTTCCAGATCCTACTCGAAATACCACAGACAAGGTTTATACTTTCCGGATCTCAGGAATGGCCGCCAATAATTCTAGCTTATACCACGAAGACTCCGATCTTTCGGAATGGAGGCTAAGAGATACACGCTCGATCTAAGGTAGAACGGAAGTGGTTGTCAGTCACGCGTTCATAGGTGAGAATGATGATGAGTGTCACGGATCATCACATTCATCATGTGGAAGTGCAGCGAATATCTTAGAATAAGAATAAGCATGAATTGAATAGAAAACAGTAGTAATTGAATTAATACTCAAGGAACAGTAGAGCTCCACACCTTAATCTATGGTGTGTAGAAACTCCACCGTTAAAAATACATAAGTGCAAGGTCTAGGCATGGCCGAATGGCCAGCCTCCCCAAGTAGCATGTGAATTAGAAAATTGGGAAAAAGACTAATTCCCAGATGATAACATAATAGTAAAAAGTTCTATTTATACTAAACTAGCTACTAGGGTTTACAGAAATAAGTCTAAATGCAGAAATCCACTTCTGGGGCCCACTTTGGTATGTCCTTGGGCTGAGCTTGAGCTTTACACGTGCAGAGGCTTCTCTTGGGGTTAAACGCCAAGTTGTAACGTGTTTTTGGCGTTTAACTCTGGTTTGTGACGTGTTTCTGGCGTTTTAGTCCAGAATGCAACATGGAACTGGTGTTGAATGCCAGTTTGCGTCGTCTAACCTCAAATAAAGTATGAACTATTATATATTGCTGGAAAGCCCTAGATGTCTACTTCACAACGCAATTGAGAGCGCGCCATTTAGAGTTCTGTAGCTCCAGAAAATTTATTTCGAGTGCAGGGAGGTCAGAATCCAACAGCATTTGTAGTCCTTTGTCAATCTCCTATCAGATTTTTGTTCAAGTCCCTCAATTTCAGCCAGAAAATAACTAAAATCACAAAAAAATACACAAACTCATAGTAAAGTCCAGAAATGTGAATTTTGCATAAAAATTAATAAAAACATCCCTAAAAGTAGCTAGATCCTACTAAAAACTACCTAAAAACAATACCAAAAAGTGTATAAATTATCCGCTCATCACACACCAAATTTACTCCATGAACACTGATGAGCGGATAATTTATACACTTTTTGACATTGTTTTTAGTATGTTTTTAGTATATTTTAGTTAGTTTTTATTATATTTTTATTAGTTTTTATTTAAAATTCACTTTTCTGGACTTTACTATGAGTTTGTGTGTTTTTCTATGATTTCAGGTATTTTCTGGCTGAAATTGAGGGACATGAGCAAAAATCTGATTCAGAGGCTGAAAAAGGACTGCAGATGTTGTTGGATTCTGACCTCCCTACACTCGAAGTAGATTTTCCGGAGCTACAGTAGCCCAATTGGCGCGCTCTCAATTGCGTTGGAAAGTAGAGATCCTGGGGTTTCCAACAATATATAATAGTTTAAGTTGAATGTTGTCAAAGCTATGCAGCATCGAGACACCCCAAATGACTGTATGAGCGTTGATATTATAGACTCTCTGGTGGAAGAGGTTAATATGACTGAGAGTCTCGAATCAGAGCTAGAGGACATTTTGAAAGATGTTCAGCCTGACCTGGAAGAACCAGAGGAAATAAAAGAAATTCTGAAAATTCCTCAGGAAGAGGATAAGCCTCCTAAACCCGAGCTCAAGCCACTACCACCATCCCTGAAATATGCATTTCTGGGAGAAGGTGACACTTTTCCAGTGATCATAAGCTCTGCTTTAAATCCACAAGAAGACGAAGCACTAATTCAAGTGCTAAGGACACACAAGACAGCTCTTGGGTGGTCCATAAGTGATCTTAAGGGCATTAGCCCAGCAAGATGCATGCACAAGATCCTATTGGAGGATGATGCTAAGCCAGTGGTTCAACCACAGAGGCGGCTAAATCCAGCCATGAAGGAGGTGGTGCAGAAAGAGGTCACTAAGTTACTAGAGGCTGGGATTATTTATCCTATTTCTGATAGCCCCTGGGTGAGCCCTGTCCACGTTGTCCCCAAAAAGGGAGGCATGACAGTGGTTCATAATTAAAAGAATGAACTGGTTCCTACAAGAACAGTTACAGGGTGGCGTATGTGTATTGACTACAGAAGGCTCAATACAGCCACAAGGAAGGATCATTTTCCTTTACAATTCATAGACCAGATGTTAGAGAGACTAGCAGGTCATGAATAGTATTGCTTTTTGGATGGCTATTCAGGTTACAACCAAATTGCAGTAGATCCTCAGGACCAAGAGAAAATAGCATTCACATGTCCTTCTGGAATGTTTGCCTACAGAAGGATACCTTTTGGTCTGTGTAATGCACCTGCAACCTTTCAGAGGTGCATGCTTTCTATCTTCTCAGATATGGTAGAGAAATTTTTGGAAGTCTTCATGGATGACTTTTCAATATTTGGAGACTCATTCAGCTCCTGCCTTAACCATCTAGCACTTGTTCTGAAAAGATGCCAAGAGACCAACCTATTTTAAACTGGGAAAAATGTCACTTTATGGTGACTGAAGGGATTGTCCTTGGGCATAAAATTTCAAACAAGGGAATAGAGGTGGATCAAGCTAAAGTTGAAGTAATTGAAAAATTACCACCACCTACCAATGTTAAGGCAATCAGAAGCTTTCTGGGGCATGCAGGATTCTACAGAAGGTTTATAAAGGATTTTTCAAAAATTGCCAAACCTCTGAGTAATCTCCTAGCTGCTGACACGCCATTTATCTCTGATAAGGAGTGTCTGCAGGCGTTTGAGACTCTGAAAGCTAAGCTGGTCACAGCACCAGTCATCTCTGCACCAGACTGGACATTACTATTTGAACTAATGTGTGATGCCAGTGACCATACCATAGATGCAGTGTTGGGACAGAGGCATAACAAGCTTCTGCACGTCATTTATTATGCTAGCCGTGTTTTAAATGATGCACAGAAGAATTACACAACCACAGAAAAAAGAGTTACTTGCAGTGGTTTATGCCATTGACAAGTTTAGATCTTATCTAGTAGGATCAAAAGTGATTGTGTACACTGACCATGCTGCTCTTAAATATCTACTCACAAAGCAGGATTCAAAACCCAGGCTCATAAGATGGGTGTTGCTTCTGCAAGAGTTTGATATAGAAATAAGAGACAGAAAAGGGACAGAGAATCAAGTAGCTGATCACTTGTCCCGGATAGAACCAGTAGCAGGAGCGCCCCACCCTCTTACTGAGATCTCTGAAACCTTTCCGGATGAGCAACTCTTCGCCATTCAGGAAGTACCATGGTTTGCAGACAGGAAAGGGAAGAAGCATGAAAGGCTTCTCTCAATACAGAGTCAAATAAAACCCCCACATTCAAACTCTAAGTTTGGTGTTGGGAGGGCACAACCAAACTCTAAGTTTGGTGTTGAGAGGCCATCATCATGCTCTGAGTATCCGTGAGGCTCCAAGAGAGCCCACTGCCAAGCTACTGACATTAAAGAAGCGCTTGTTGGGAGGCAACCCAATGTTATATTTATCTATTTTCCATTATTATTTTATGTTTTCTGTAGGTTGATGATCATGTGAAGTCACAAAATCAATTGAAAAAGCAAAAACAGAATGAAAAATAGAAAGAAAAACAACACACCCTTAAGGGTAGCAAATGGGCGTTTAATGCCCAGTCTGGCACCATTCTGGGTGTTTAACACCAGAAATGGGCACCAGACTGGCGTTTAACGCCAGGAATGGGCAAGAAGCTGGCGTTAAATGCCAGAAATGGGCAGTAGCCTGGCGTTTAATGCCAGGATTGGCAGAAAAGGGCATTTTGCACGCCACTTGGTGCAGGGATGAGCTATCCTTGACACCTCAGGATCTGTGGACCCCACTGGATCCCCACTTACTCCACCCCTATATAAACCCATCTTCACCCCCTCATTTTCACACAACCTAAACACTACTTCTCCCCCTTGGCCGAAACATAAAGCCCCCCTCCATCTCCTCTATTTCTTCTTCTTCTACTCCCTCTTCTCTTCTTTTGCTCGAGGACGAGCAAACCTTTTAAGTTTGGTGTGGTAAAAGTGTTGCTTTTTGTTTTTCCATAACCATGTATGACACTTAAGGCCAGAGAAACCTCTAGAAAGAGGAAAGGGAAGGCAAAAGCTTCCACCTCTGAGTCTGGGAGATGGAGAGATTCATCTCAAAATCTCATCACTAAGAAAAGGATGGAGCAAACAAGAGCATGAGGAAATTCCTCATCATGAAATCCCTGAGATGCCTCAAGGGATGCACTTCCCTCCACTAAACTATTGTGAGCAAATCAACACCTCCCTAGGAGAATTAAGCTCTAACATGGGACAACTAAGGATGGAGCACCAAGAGCATTCCATCATCCACCATGAGATTAGAAAAGATAAAAAAGCTATGAGGGAAGAGCAACAAAGACAAGGAAGAGACATAGACGAGCTCAAAAGCACTCCATAAGATCTTCAAGAGGAAGAACAAGCCGCCACCACTAAGGTGGACCCGTTCTTTAATTTCCTTGTTCTTTGTTTTCTGTTTTTCAAATTTTTATGCTTTATGTTTATCTATGTTTGTGTCTTTATTACATGATCATTAGTGTCTTAGTGTCTATGCCTTAAAGTTATAAATGTCCTATGAATCCATCACCTTTCTTAGATGAAAAATGTTTTTAATCACAAAAGAACAAGAAGTACAAGATTTCGAATTCATCTTTGAAACTAGTTGAATTAGTTTGATGTGGTGACAATACTTTTTTTTTCTGAATGAATGCTTGAATAGTGCATATGTCTTTTGAATTTGTTGTTTTAAGAATGTTAAAATTGTTGGCTCTTGAAAGAATGATGGAAAACGAGAAATGTTATTGAGGATCTGAAAAATTATCAAATTGATTCTTGAAGCAAGAAAAAGCAGTGGACACAAAAAAAAAGCAAGCAGAAAAGCCAATAGCCCTTTGATGAGCAGATAATTTATACGCTTTTTGGCATTGTTTTTAGGTAGTTTTTAGTAAGTTCAAGCTACTTTTAGGGATGTTTTCATTAGTTTTTATGTTAAATTCACATTTCTGGACTTTACTATGAGTTTGTCTGTTTTTCTGTGATTTCAGGTAATTTATGGCTGAAATTGAGGGACTTGAGCAAAACTCTGATAGGAGGCTGACAAAGGACTGTTGATGCTGTTGGAATCTGACCTCCCTGCACTCGAAATAGATTTTTTGGCGCTACAGAACTCCAAATGGCACGTTCTCAACGGAGTTGGAAAGTAGACATCCAGAGCTTTCCAGAAATATATAATAGTTCATACTTTATTCGGGAATTGATGACGTAAACTAGCGCTCAACGCCAGTTTCATGTTGCTGTCTGGAGTAAAACGCCAGAAACACGTCACGACCCGGAGTTGAATGCCCAAAACACGTTACAACTTGGCGTTCAACTCCAAAAGAAGCCTCAGCTCGTGGATAGATTAAGCTCAGCCCAAACACACACCAAGTGGACCCCGGAAGTGGATTTATGCATCAATTACTTACTCATGTAAACCCTAGTAGCTAGTCTAGTATAAATAGGATAATTTACTATTGTATTAGACATCTTTGGTCTCAATTTTATTTTATTCTTCATCTGAGGAGACTATTGATCATGTTTTGGGGGGCTGGCCATTTGGCCATGCCTGAACCTTTCACTTATGTATTTTCAACGGTGGAGTTTCTACATACCATAGATTAAGGGTGTGGAGCTTTGCTGTACCTCAAGTTTCAATGCAATTACTATTATTTTCTATCCAATTCGAATTATTCTTATTCTAAGATATTCGTTGCACTTCAACTTGATGAATGTGATGATCCGTGGCACTCATCATCATTCTCACCTATGAACGCGCGTGATTGACAACCACTCCCGTTCTACCATAGACCGGGCGCATATCTCTTGGATTCCTTAATCAGAATCTTCGTGGTATAAGCTAGAATTGATGGCGGCATTCATGGGAATCCGGAAAGTCTAACCTTGTCTGTGGTATTTCGAGTAGGATTCCGGGATTGAATGACTGTGACGAGCTTCAAACTCCTGAAGGCTGGGCGTTCGTGACAGGCGCAAAAGAATCACTGGATTCTATTCCAACCTGATTGAGAACCGACAGATGATTAGCCGTGTTGTGATAGAGCATTTGGACCTTTTTCACTGAGAGGATGGGATGTAGCCATTGACAACGGTGATGCCCTACATACAGCTTGCCATGGAAATGAGTAAGAAGGATTGGATGAAGCAGTAGGAAAGCAGAGATTCAGGAGGAGCACAGCATCTCCATACGCCTATCTGAAATCCCCATCATTGGATTACATGAGTAACTTTATCTTTATTTTATGTTTATTATTTATTAATTTTCGAAAATCCATAATCAATTACTATCCGCCTGACTGAGATTTACAAGATGACCATAGCTTGCTTCTTACCAACAATCTCTGTGGAATCGACCCTTACTCACGTAAGGTTTATTACTTGGACGACCCAGTACACTTGCTAGTTAGTTGAACGGAGTTGTGTCCACACATAGCAAAGAGCCATTATAATGAAATATATTCCATACAATAACAAAGAGTACAACATTGATGATCACAATTTCGTCCACCAAGATTTTGGCGCCGTTGCCGGGGATTGTTCGAGTATGGACAACTGACGGTTCATCTTGTTGCTCAGATTAGGTAATTTTCTTTTCAAAAAGTTTTCAAAAAATCTTTCAAAAATATTTTTTTTATTACTTTCGTTTTTCTAAAGAACATTTTCGAAAATAAATAAAGAAAATACCAAAAAAATCATAAAATCATATAAACCTAAAATATTTTGTGGTTCTTGTTTAAGTCTTGAGTCAATTTTTAAGTTTGGTGTCAATTGCATGCTTTAAAAATTTTTTCTTGCATTTTTCGAAAATTCATGCATTCATGGTGTTCTTCATGATCTTCAAGTTGTTCTTGACAAGTCTTCTTGTTTGATCTTGATGTTTTCTTGTTTTGTGTTGTTTGTTGTTTTTCATATGCATTTTTTGTTTGTTAGAGTCCATGCATTAAAGATTTCTAAGTTTGGTGTCTTGCATGTTTTCTTTGCATCAAAAATCTTTCAAAATTATGTTCTTGATGTTCATCATGATCTTCATAGTGTTCTTGGTGTTCATCTTGACATTCATAGTGTTCTTGCATGCATTCTTTGTTTTGATCCATTAAGAAAAGAGAAAAACACAAAAATGACGTTTTTAATTTTTCTCTCTCATCATTAAAAATTCAAAAATAAAAAAATATCTTTTCCTTTTTTCTCTCAAAATTTCGAAAATTTAAAGTTGACTTAGTCAAAAATTTTCAAAATTAGTTGTTTCTTACAAGTCAAGTCAAATTTTCAAATTTTAAAAATCTTATCTTTTCAAAAATCTTTTTTTTCAAAAATCATATCTTTTTCATTTTTTTCTTTTTTTCAAAAATTTTAAAAATCTTTTTCAAAATATTTTCAAAATCTCTTCCTTATCTTTAATTCAAAAATTTAGAAATTACACTAACAATTAATGTGATTAATTCAAAAATTTGAAGTTTGTTACTTTCTTGTTAAGAAAGGTTCAATCTTTAAATTCTAGAATCTTATCTTGTAGTTTCTTGTTAGTAAAGTAATTAATTTTAATTTTAAAAATTAAATCTTTTTCAAACATATCTTATCATATCTTTTATATCTTATCTTTTTATCATATATTTTTCAAAATTTTATCTTTTTTAAAAATTTGATTTCAAAATATCTTATCTAACTTCTTATCTTCTTATCTTTTCAAATTTGATTTTAATATCTTTTTCAATTAACTATTTGACTTTTTATTTGTTTCTTATCTTTTTCAAAACCACTTAACTACTTTTCCTCCTCTAATTTTCGAAAATACCTCCCTCTTTTTCAAAAAAAAAAATTCTTTTTAATTGTTTAAATTTTAATTTTAATCATATCTTATCTTTAATTTTCAAAAATCACTAACCACTTTTTCAAAATTATTTTCGAAATTCTCTATCTCTCCTTCTATCTATTTATTTATTTATTCACTAACACTTCTCTTCATCTCTCTTCATCTCAGTTCACCACCTCTATCCTTACCCATTCTTCTTCACTACTCTACCTTTTTTTTCTTTTACTAACATAAAGGAATCTTTATACTTTGACATAGAGGATTCCTCTTTCTTTTCTTGTTCTCTTCTTCCCTATATGAGCAGGAACAAGGAAAAAGACACTCTTGTTGAAGCTGATCCAGAACCTGAAAGGACTCTGAAGAGGAAACTAAGAGAAGCTAAACTACAACAATCCAAAGGTAACATTTCTGAAATTTTTGAACAAGAGAAGGAGATGGCAGCCGAACCCAACAACAATAATGCAAGGAGAATGCTTGGTGACTTCACAAAAATAACGTCCAAATTTGATGGAAGAAGCATCTCCATTCCTGCCATTGGAGCCAACAATTTTGAGCTTAAGCCTCAACTAGTTGCTTTAATGCAACAGAACTGCAAGTTTTATGGACTTCCATCTGAAGATCCTTACCAGTTTTTAACTGAGTTCTTGCAGATTTGTGAGACTGTTAAGACAAATGGAGTAGATCCTGAAGTCTACAGGCTCATGCTTTTCCCTTTTGCTGTAAGAGACAGAGCTAGAACATGGTTGGACTCACAACCTAAAGATAGCCTGGATTCCTGGGATAAGCTGGTCACAACCTTCTTAGATAAATTCTTTCCTCCTCAAAAGCTGAGCAAACTTAGAGTGGATGTTCAGACCTTCAAGCAAAAAGATGGTGAATCCCTCTATGAAGCTTGGGAAAGATACAAGCAGATAACCAAAAGGTGTCCTTTTGACATGTTTTCAGAATGGACCATATTAGATATATTCTATTATGGTCTATCTGAATTTTCCAAGATGTCATTGGACCATTCTGCAGGTGGATCTATTCACCTAAAGAAAACCCCTGAAGAGGCTCAAGAACTTATTGACATGGTTACAAATAACGAATTCATGTACACTTCTGAGAGGAATTCCGTGAATAGTGGGACGCCTCAGAGGAAGGGAGTTCTTGAAATTGATACTCTGAATGCCATATTGACTCAGAACAAAGTGTTGACTCAGCAAGTCAACATAATCTCTCAAAGTCTGAATGGATGGCAAAATGCATCCAACAGTACTAAAGAGGCAGCTTCTGAAGAAGCTTATGATCCTGTGAACCCTGCAATGGCAGAGGTAAATTATATGGGTGAATCTTATGGAAACACCTATAACTCATCATGGAGAAATCATCCAAATTTCTCATGGAAGGATCAACAAAAGCCTCAACAAGGCTTTAAAAATGGTGGAAGAAATAGGCTCAGTAATAACAAGCCTTTTCCATCATCTTCTCAGCAACGACAGAAAATTCTGAACAGAGCACCTCTAATTTAGCAAACTTAGTCTCTGATCTGTCAAAAGCCACTTTAAGTTTCATGAGTGAAACAAGGTCCTCCATTAGAAATCTAAAGGCACAAGTGGGCCAGCTGAGTAAGAAAGTCATTGAAACTCCTCCCAGTATTCTCCCAAGCAATACAGAAGAGAATCCAAAAGGAGATTGCAAGGCCATTGAAGTAATCCATATGGCCGAATGCACAAGGGAGGAGAAGGACGAAAATCCTAGTGAGAAAGACCTCCTAGGACGTCTCTCAAACAAGAAGGAGTTCCCCATTGAGGACCTAAAGGAATTTGAGGCTCATATAGAGACCATAGAGATTCCACTAAATCTCCTTCTTCCATTCATGAGCTCTGAAAACTATTCCTCCTCAGAAGAGGATGAAGATGTAACTGGAGAGCAATTTGCTCAATATCTAGGAGCTATCATGAAGCTGAATGCCAAGTTGTTTGGTAATGAGACTTGGGAAGGTGAATCCCCCTTGCTCATTAGTGAACTAGATACATGGATTCAGAAAACTCCACCTCAAAAGAGACAAGATCCTGGTAAATTCTTAATACCCTGTACCATAGGCACCATGACCTTTAACAAGGCTCTGTGTGACCTGGGGTCAGGCATAAATCTTATGCCACTCTCTGTAATGGAGAAACTAGGGATCATTGAGGTACAGCCTGCCTTATTCTCACTTCAATTGGCAGACAAGTCAGTAAGACAAGCTTATGGATTAGTAGAGGACGTGTTAGTAAAGGTTGAAGGCCTTTACATCCCTGCTGATTTCATAATCTTAGACATTAGGAAGGAAGAAGATGAATGCATCATCCTTGGAAGACCCTTCCTAGCCACAGCAGAAGCTGTGATTGATGTTAGCAGAGGAGAATTAGTCCTTCAATTGAATGGGGACTACCTTGTGTTTAAAGCTCATGGACCTTCCTCTGCAACCATGGAGAGGAAGCATGAAAAGCTTCTCTCAGTACAGAGTCAAAAAGAGCCTCCACAGTCAAACTCTAAGTTTGGTGTTGGGAGGCCACAACCAAATTCTAAGTTTGGTTTTGAGAAGCCCCCTCATTCAAACTCTAAGTTTGGTGTTGGGAGGCCCTCATCATGCTCTGAATATCTGTGAGGCTCCATGAGAACCCACTGTCAAGCTAATGACACTAAAGAAGCGCTTGTTGGGAGGCAACCCAATTTTTATATATCTAATTTTAATTTTATTTTATTGTTATTTTGTGTTTTATTAGGTTCATGATCAAAATCAAAAATAGTAGAAGAAAAATCACACCCTGGAGGAAGGACTTACTGGCGTTTAAACGCCAATAAGGTGCATCTGGCTGGCGTTCAACGCCAGAACAGAGCTTGTTTCTGGCGCTGAACGCCAGAAACAAGCAACATCCTGGCATTTGAACGCCAGGAATATGCCTTAAGGAAAGCTTGTGCTGAACGCCAGTAACAAGCATGGAACTGGCGTTCAACGCCAGAAACATGCTACACATGGGCGTTGAACGCCTAGAGTGTGCATCACTTCGGCGTTTAAACGCCAGAATGGTGTGCAAGGGCATTTTACATGCCTAATTGGTGTAGGGATGTAAATCCTTGACACCTCAGGATCTATGGACCCCATAGGATCATCTCAGGATCTGTGGACCCCACAGGATCCCCACCTAACATATTCTCCCCTCTTCTTAACATTCATTCTCTCTTTCCAATAAACACACTTTCCCAAAAACCCTTCACCAATCACCTCAAACCTCTCTTCCCAATTACCCCCTTCACCACTCACATCCATCCACGCTTCCCCATAAACTCCACCCACCTTCAAAATTCAAAAATCTTTCCCACCCAAACCCACCCTAAATGACCGAAACTACACCCACTCCCCTCCGTATATATACCCTTCCATTCTACTTCATTTTCACAAAACACAAACCCCCTCTTCTATACCTTGACCGAAACACCTTCACTCACTCTCCTCCATATTTTCTTCTTCTTCTTCTTCTCTTCTTTCTTCTCTTGCTCGAGGGCGAGCAATATTTTAAGTTTGGTGTGGTCAAAGCATAATCTTTCTGTTTTTCCATTACCATCAATGGCACCTAAGGCCGGAGAATCCTCTAGAAAAGGAAAAGGGAAGACAAAAGCTTCCACCTCCGAGTCATGGGAGATGGAAAGATTCATCTCCAAAAGCCATCAAGACCACTTCTATGATGTTGTGGCAAAGAAGAAGGTGATCCCTGAGGTCCCTTTCAAACTCAAGAAAAATGAGTATCCGGAGATTCGACATGAAATCTGAAGAAGAGGTTGGGAAGTCCTAACCAACCCCATGTAGCAAGTCAGAATCTTAATGGTTCAAGAGTTCTATGCCAATGCATGGATCACTAGGAACCATGATCAAAGTGTGAATCCGAGTCCAAAGAATTATCTCACAATGGTTCGGGGGAAATACTTAGATTTTAGTCCGGAAAATGTGAGGTTGGCATTTCACTTGCCCATGATGCAAGGAGATGAACGCCCCTACACTAGAAGGGTCAACTTTAATCAAAGGTTGGACCAAGTCCTTATGGACATATGTGTGGAAGGAGCTCAATGGAAAAGAGACTTCAAAGGCAAGCCGGTTCAACTAAGAAGATTGGACCTCAAGCCTGTGGCTAGAGGGTGGTTAGAGTTCATTCAACGCTCCATCATCCCCACTAGCAACCGATCTGAAGTTACTGTGGATCGGGCCATCATGATTCATAGCATCATGATTGGAGAGGAAGTAGAAGTTCATGAAGTCATCTCCCATGAATTCTACAAAATAGCCGAAAAGTCCTCCACCATGGCAAGGCTAGCCTTTCCTCATCTTATTTGCCATCTATGTTACTCAGCTGGAGTTATCATAGAAAGAGACATCTTCATTGAAGAGGATAAGCCCATCACCAAGAAGAGAATGGAGCAAGTAAGAGAGACCCTCTACGGATCTCAAGAGATGCATGAGGAAGCTCATCATCAAGAAATCCCTTAGATGCCTCAAGGGATGCACTTTCCTCCCAACAACTATTGGGAACAACTCAACACTTCCCTAGAAGATTCGAGCTACAATGTGGAACAATTAAGGGTGGAACATCATGAGCACTCCATCATTCTCCATGAAATAAGAGAAGATCAAAGAGCAATGAGGGAGGAGCAACAAAGGCAAGGAAGGGACATAGAAGAGCTTAAGGACATTGTTGGTCCTTCAAGAAGAAGATGCCACTAAGGTGGATTCATTCCTTGTTCTTACTTTTCTGCTGTTCGGTTTTTATATTATATGTTTATCTATGTTTTGTGTCTCTACTTCATGATCATTAGTGTTTAGTAACTATGTCTTAAAGTTATGAAAAATTCCATTAATCCTTCACCTCTCTTAAATGAAAAATGTTTTTAATTCAAAAGAACAAAGAAGTACATGAATTCTGAATTTATCCTTGAATTTAGTTTAATTATATTGATGTGGTGACAATACTTTTTGTTTTCTGAATGAATGCTTAAACAATGCATATTTTTTATCTTGTTGTTTATGAATGTTAAAACTGTTGGCTCTTGAAAGAATGATGAACAAAGAAAAATGTTATTGATAATCTGAAAAATCATGAAATTGATTCTTGAAGCAAGAAAAAGCAATGAAAAACAAAAGCTTGCGAAAAAAATAGAAAGAAAAAGAAAAAGCAAGCAGAAAAAGCCAATAGCCCTTAAAACCAAAAGGCAAGGGTAAAAAGGATCCAAGGCTTTGAGCATCAATGGATAGAAGGGCCCAAGGAAATAAAATCCAGGCCTAAGCGGCTAAACCAAGCTGTCCCTAACCATGTGCTTGTGTCATGAAGGCCCAAGTGAAAAGCTTGAGACCGAGTGGTTAAAGTCGTGATCCAAAGCAAAAGAGTGTGCTTAAGAGCCCTAGACACCTCTAACTGGGGACTCTAGCAAAGCTGAGTCACAATCTAAAAAGGTTCACCCAGTCATGTGTCTGTGGCATTTATGTATCCGGTGGTAATACTGGAAAACAAAGTGCTTAGGGCCACGGCCAAGACTCATAAGTAGCTGTGTTCAAGAATCAACATACTTAACTAGGAGAATCAATAACACCATCCAAAATTCTAAGTTCCTAGAGAAGCCAATCATTCTGAACTTCAAAGGAAAAAGTGAGATGCCAAAACTGTTCAGAAGCAAAAAGCTACAAGTCCCGCTCATCTAATTAGAATTAATATTCATTGATATTCTGGAATTTATAGTATATTCTCTTCTTTTTATCCTATCTGATTTTTAGTTGCTTGGGGACAAGCAACAATTTAAGTTTGGTGTTGTGATGAGCGGATAATTTATACACTTTTTGGCATTGTTTTTAGGTAGTTTTTAGTAAGTTCAAGCTACTTTTAGGGATGTTTTCATTAGTTTTTATGTTAAATTCACATTTCTGGACTTTACTATGAGTTTGTGTGTTTTTCTGTGATTTCAGGTAATTTTTGGCTGAAATTGAGGGACTTGAGCAAAACTCTGATAGGAGGCTGACAAAGGAATGCTGATGCTGTTGGAATCTGACCTCCTTGCACTCAAAATGAATTTTCAGGAGCTACAGAAATCTAAATGGCGCGATCTTAACGGCGATAGAAAGTAGACATCCAGAGCTTTCCAACAATATATAATAGTCTATACTTTATTCGGGAATTGACAACGTAAACTGGCGCTCAACGCCAGTTCTATGTTGCTGTCTATAGTAAAACGCCAGAAACACGTCATGACCCGGAGTTGAACGCCCAAAACATGTTACAACTTAGCGTTCAACTCCAAAAGAAGCCTCAGCTCGTGGATAGATCAAGCTCAGCCCAAACACACACCAAGTGAGCCCCGGAAGTGGATTTATGCATCAATTACTTACTCATGTAAACCATAGTAGCTAGTCTAGTATAAATAGGATAATTTACTATTGTATTAGACGTCTTTGGTCTCAGTTTTATTTTATTCTTCATCTGAGGAGACTATTGATCACATTTTGGGGGGCTGGCCATTCGGCCATGCCTGAACCTTTTACTTATGTATTTTCAACGGTGGAGTTTCTACACACCATATATTAAGGGTGTGGAGCTCTGCTGTACCTCAAGTTTCAATGCAATTACTATTATTTTCTATCCAATTCGAATTATTCCTATTCTAAGATATTCGTTGCACTTCAACTTGATGAATGTGATGATCTGTGACACTCATCATCATTCTCACCTATGAACGCGCGTGATTGACAACCACTTCTGTTCTACCTTAGACCGGGCGCATATCTCTTGGATTCCTTAATCAGAATCTTCGTGGTATAAGCTAGAATTGATGGCGGCATTCATGGGAATCCGAAAAGTCTAACCTTGTCTGTGGTATCCTGAGTAGGATTTCGGGATTGAATGACTGTGACGAGCTTCAAACTTCTGAAGGCTGGGCATTAGTGACAGGCGCAAAAGAATCACTGGATTCTATTCCAACCTGATTGAGAACCGACAGATGATTAGCCGTGCTGTGACAGAGCATTTGGACCTTTTTCACTGAGAGGATGGGATGTAGCCATTGACAATGGTGATGCCCTACATACAGCTTGCCATGGAAAGGAGTAAGAAGGATTGGATGAAGCAGTAGGAAAGCAGAGATTTAGGAGGAGCACAGCATCTCCATACGCCTATCTGAAATCTCCATCATTGGATTACATGAGTAACTTTATCTTTATTTTATGTTTATTATTTATTAATTTTCGAAAATCCATAATCAATTACTATCCGCCTGACTGAGATTTACAAGATGACCATAGCTTGCTTCATACCAACAATCTCTGTGGAATCGACCCTTACTCACGTAAGGTTTATTACTTGGACGACCCAGTACACTTGCTGGTTAGTTGAACGGAGTTGTGTCCACACATAGCAAAGAGTAATTATAATGAAATATATTCCATACAATAACAAAGAGTACAACATTGATGATCACAATTTCGTCCACCACCCTTTAAACCAAAAGGCAAGGGTAAAATAAAAGGATCCAAGGCTTTGAGCATCAGTGGATAGGAGGGCCCACAGGAATAAAATCCTGGCCTAAGCGGCTGAACCAAGCTGTCCTTAACCATGTGCTTGTGGTGTGAAGGTGTCAAGTGAAAACTTGAGACTGAGCGGTTAAAGTCGTGATCCAGAGCAAAAAGAGTGTGCTTAAGAACCCTGGACACCTCTAATTGGGGACTCTAGCAAAGCTGAGTCACAATCTGAAAAAGGTTCACCCAGTTATGTGTCTGTGGCATGTATATATCCGGTGGTAATACTGGAAATCAGAGTGCTTTGGGCCACGGCCAAGACTCATAAAGTAGCTGTGTTCAAGAATCAACATACTTAACTAGGAGAATCAATAATACTATCTGAATTCTGAGTTCCTATAGATGCCAATCATTTTGAACCTCAAAGGATAATGTGAGATGCCAAAACTGTTCGGAGGCAAAAAGATGCTAGTCCCGCTCATCTAATTGGAGCTAAGTTTCATTGATATTTTGGAGTCTATAGTATATTTTCTTCTTTTTATCCTATTTGATTTTCAGTTGCTTGGGGACAAGCAACAATTTAAGTTTGTTGTTGTGATGAGCGGATAATTTATACGCTTTGTGGCATTGTTTTTAGTATGTTTTTAGTATATTTTAGTTAGTTTTTATTATATTTTTATTAGTTTTTATTTAAAATTCACTTTTCTGGACTTTACTATGAGTTTGTGTGTTTTTCTGTAATTTCAAGTATTTTCTGGCTGAAATTGAGGGACCTGAGCAAAAATCTGATTCAGATGCTGAAAAAGGACTGCAGATGCTGTTGGATTCTGACCTCCCTGCACTCGAAGTTGATTTTCCTGAGCTACATAAGCCCAATCAGTGCGCTCTCAATTGCGTTGGAAAGTACACATTCTGGGCTTTCCATCAATATATAATAGTCCATACTTTGCCCAAGAATTGATGGCCCAAACCGGCGTTCCAAATCAGCTTCAGAATTCTCGGCGTTTAACGCCGGAATTGGCACAAAAGTTGGAGTTAAACGCCCAAACTGGCACAAAAGCTAGCGTTTAACTCCAGAAAAAGTCTATACACATGATAGCTTCAATGCTCAGCCCAAGCACACACCAAGTGGACCCCGGAAGTGGATTTTTACGTCATTTACTCATTCTTGTAAACCCTAGGTCACTAGTTCACCATAAATAGGACTTTTTGCTATTGTATCTGTATCTCATGACATTTCACACGTTTCATACTGTACCTTCTATGGCATGAGTCTCTAAACCCCATGGTTGGGGGTGAGGAGCTCTGCTATGTCTTGATGGATTAATGCAATCACTACTGTTTTTCATTCAATCACGCTTGCTTCCATTCTAAGATATCACTTGTTCCTCAACTTGATGAATGTGATGATCCGTGACACTCATCATCATTCTCACCTATGAACGTGTGCCTGACAACCACCTCCGTTCTACCTTAGACTGAGTAGATATCTCTTAGATTCCTTAATCAGAATCTTCGTGGTATAAGCTAGAATTGATGGCGGCATTCAAGAGAATCCGGAAGGTCTAAACCTTGTCTGTGGTATTCTGAGTAGGATTCGAGGATTGAATGACTGTGACGAGTTTCAAACTCCTGAAGGCTGGGCGTTAGTGACAGACGCAAAAGAATCACTGGATTCTATTCCAACCTGATTGAGAACCAACAGATGATTAGCCGTGCTGTGACAGAGCGCGTTGAACATTTTCACTGAGAGGATGGGAGGTAGCCATTGACAATAGTGAAACCCTACATACAGCTTGCCATGGAAGGAGCCTTGCGTGCATGAAGAAGAAGACAGTAGGAAAGCAGAGATTCAGAAGATAGAGCATCTCCAAAACCTCAACCTGTTCTCCATTACTGCAAAACAAGTATCCTGACTAAGAGTTACAAGATAACCATAGCTTGCTTCAAGCCGACAATCTCCGTGGGATCGACCCTTACTCACGTAAGGTAATACTTGGACGACCCAGTGCACTTGCTGGTTAGTTGTGCGGAATTGCAAAAGTGTGACTGCGATTTCGTGCACCAAACACACATACAACCCTGATAGGAGCAATAGTCTTGATGATGGAGCTTGCAGAGATTCTCTGAATCCTTGAGTAACCACAAGTACTGCATATATAAACAAATTCAAGTGATAGTTATTGTGGAAAATAATTATTAAACACAAGAAAAGAAAATAAGATAACATAAAATAGAATGAAGGACTTATGCATGAGGTACATTATGAGGAGAGTGAGTTGTGGCTCTTTATCTTATATGCATGAGTACCAGCACACCAAACTTAGGTTTGGATGTGGTGTGAGAGTAATGATCTTAAGCATAAACATGCATGTAGGTATGAAGATTGGATAGTAGCTCAAATGGAGTGTGATGTGTTAGGGCTAAATGAATGAAATAACCATGTAATGTTATGCCCTAACGTACTACTTGGTACATCTCACGTTATACGTGAGTTAAAATGATTATGTGGGCCATGTTGGGGTTCATCACGTTATACATGAGAACGCTCACATTGTACGTGAAAAGCCTTTTGTTCATACACATACTACTAAAAGTAAGGCCCCTGGGAGTAGTTTTTGCCCCTTCATTGTACGTGGGAACTCTCAAGTTGTATGTGAAAACTTTCTGTGCGTATGCACACTTTACCAAAAATAAGGTCTTGGGAGCATGCTTCCTTATCACGTTGTACGTGAGGGTCTCCACTTTATATGTGAAAGGCTTCCTATGCGTACGCACAGCGCACACTACCCCCAAAATCCCAAACTTGTGTACGCATGAATGCATGCGTACGGACAACTTCTCTTTGGCTTAGTACGCAGTGCTTTCACACACAACATGAGGGCTTTTACCACACCCAACTTTATGTAAAATCACGTGTCATAGTTAAATCTTCTGCACCAAATTTCTTGTGAGTGTTCATGCATAATGTAAAACAGATAATAATTAAGAATTAAGTAAAAGAAAAATAAAAAATACGAATGAAAAAAAAGATACTAAACGTTGCGTTTGCCTCCCAACAAGCGCTTCTTTAACGTCACTAGCTTGACGGTTGTTCCTTGCTAAGGTTGAGGTTGATAGTGCTTCATCTCTTTCTCTCTCACATTGAATTTTCTTCCTGTGTCATCATATGTTATTTCAAAATGCTCAAAGGAAAGAAATCTACTCACTGTGCATGGCAACAGCGGGCGGCGAGATAACACTACTTTGTCTTCGGGTGAAAAGTCTTCAGTAGAAATTTTCTTGTTCCTCCACCCTCTAGGCACTTTCTTCTTTGGAGCCTCCTCCTTGTTTGATGCACACATAACACCAAACTTAGGATTGATGTCAGGAGGTTTATTGATTGCGAAGGGAGGCTTTGGTTGCAATGTCTTTGAAGCTTCAACTGAATGGTCAGCTTGTTGTACTTTTTCTGTCTCTTCCTTTCTACTCAAGCAAGAAAAAAGGACATGTAAAAGTAATTCATTAGGTTCTTCCTTCAAAGTCAGGTCCTTGGCTTCAACTTTTTTGCAATCCTCTTGATCAAATGAATGATGCATAGTCTTGAAAACATGAAAGACTTCATGATTATCATGCACCCTCAACATCAATAAGGGATCTTCCAGTGGCTAGAAAAGGTCTCCCTAGAATGATGGAGGTATGTTCATCTTCCTCCATGTCAAGAATGACAAAATCCACTGGGCGGAAAAATTTTCCCACTTTGATTAGGACATTTTTAACCACTCTATGTGCAAGCTTCATTGACTTGTTTGCAAGTTGTAGAGATTTTTTGGTGGGCTTCAATTCTTGAATTTGTAATCTCTTCATCATAGATAAAGGCATTAGATTAATACTTGTCCCTAAATCACTTAAAACTCTATCAAATGTAGTATTATCAATAGTGCAAGGAATTTGAAAACTTCCTGGATCTTTCTTCTATGTTTGCAAGTTCCTTTGAATAATTGCACTATATTTCTTGGTCATCACCATTGTTTGGCCTCCCTTCAAGGATTTCCTTTTGGACAGCAAATCCTTTATAAATTTGGCATACAAGGGCATTTTTTCAAGAGCTTCTATGAATGGAATGTTGATGTGAAAAGTCTTAAATATCTCCAAGAATTTGGAGTATTGCCTCTCCTTGTTTTTCCCATTGAGCCTTTGAGGGTATGGAATTCTTGGCTTGTAATCAGGCACTGGGATTCTCTCTTTTGGTGGAACTTCTATAGCTTGAATTGGTTGCATGAAGTGGGTTGTACGTGATCCACTTCAAGATTAGTATCTTCTGGAGCTTCCTTTTTTGCCCTGACAGTGAACTCCTCCTTCTTAGTTTCTTCCTTCTCTTCTTCTCCTACCACCTTTCCACTTCTCAAGTAAATATCCTTGCACTCCTTCCTTGGGTTTGGAATTGTGTCACTGGAGAAAACATTTGTGGCTTTCGCCAATTATTAAGCAATTCGGCCTACTTGCACCTCCAAATTTCTAATTGAAGCACTATAATTCTTGAAATTGGTTCTTGTTTCCTCCTTGAAGCTTCTAGTTTCTTCCATGAATGATAGTGTGCTCTAAGATAATTTTTTTAGGGCAAGCTTGATGGAGGGAATTTTATGTCGGTCTAGATTTCCTCAATAAAAAGAATCTCTTCGTTGTAAGCATAGTCTAGACAACCAATGGATTCTCAAATCAAAGTTTAGTTTTGGTTGTCACAAGTTGAACCCAAAAAAATAACTGAGAGTATTACTCTCGGTTTATTCTTCCTAGAAATTGCAATCGGATGCTCAATTATTGGTTATGATATCAAGGGGGTTGATGATAAAAAAGGCAAGAATTCAAATGACAAGAAAATAAAGCAAACAACTAAAGATAGCAAACACTATAGAGGCATTCATGGCAAGGATTGAGAATCAAGGTCTTCTATCCTAGTCATTAATTATAACACAACAATTACCAAGAGTTAAGCCTGTTACGTTATTCCCATATTGAGAGAAAGTCAAATAGGCCTAGTTAATCCCAATCCATAAGTAGCATCAATGGAAACAAGATTAACTAACAACTCTATATCACCAACATAAGTTGGATATTAATAATTCAAGAGTACCTATTTTCCCTTTCTAAGCCAAGAAAGCAAAAATCTACCTTAAGACTAAGCCAAGCATTTTATCAAACATTTGGTGTGCATAAAAGGAAAAATATCATAAATTGCAAGGATAATAAAATCTATAATTACCAAATGCAAGAAACCAATAATAACAACTCAATTAAACAACAATAAACATAGAAACATCAAATTACATTAAAGGATTCAAAATTAACAAGAGTGTTCATAAACTAAAAAGTGGCACAAGTAAGAAATTAAAGAAGAACTAAGAAAATTAAAGTAATGGAACAAGGAAAAGTAAAGGAAACTAAATCAAAACAAGTATTTAAACCTATATCTAAGAGAAAATTAAACTAAAAATTCTAAATTCTAGAAAGAAGAGAGAGCTTCTCTCTTTAGAATATAACCTAAAACATGATAATAAACCAAAGCTAATTGCTCTCCCCTTATTCCTTCTTGAATTTGGCCTCAGATACTTCAGAAATGAGTTGGATTTGGGCTTGAAGAGGTCCAAAAATCGCCAGTCACCTTTTCTTTAAGTGAGTCACTTGCTTCGTGTCATGCGTATGCACAAGGTCACGCGTACACGCAACATGGAAAAATTTCAGGTCACGCATACGCGTATGTGGCAAATTTTCAAAACTTTAATTCTTCATGAATTCTCCACTTTACATGCTTTTTCTTCACTTCTTTGATTTGCCTTCTAAGCTTGAAATCACTAAACAAATCCATCAAGGCATCGAGTGGAATTAAAGTGAATTAAATTTAGCAAATTAATGGCCTAAAAAATGTTTTTAATCTTAAGTGCAAATTAGGAGAAATCCACAAACCATACAATTTCATTGAATAAATGTGAGATAAGTTAATAGAATCTACTCATTTTAACACAAGATAAACCCTAAAGTTGGGGTTTATCAACCTCCCCATACTTAAACAATAGCATGTCCTCATGCTAAACTCAAGAAAGATAAGAAAGGGGTATTAATATTTATTCAAAGTAAACTACCTAGTATGCAATTTATCCAAATACATGCAACTACTTGGTCAAAATAAATTAATTCCAAGAATACATATTTGAACATAAGGGATAAAGCAATCACAATCAAATCAAATCCAACAATTGATTAGAGTTCTTAGAAAAGAATTTACAAACTTGCAAGATAAGAGATAATCACATGTGAAAACATAGAATCGAGCAATCGAATCCCTCGCTGGATGTGTATACGCTCTAGCCGCTCAAGTGTTTAGGATTGATTAACTCAATTCTCCTCTAATCATACTTTCTAAGATTTATTTTTCATCTAATAATTAACAATTATTCAATGCATAGATACAATTATCATGAGGACTTTCCACAAGGTTGTAATGGAGCTAGGGTTAAGGTAAGGATATATATGGCTAAGTGAGTTTAAAATTGGCATCTTTGATTAACCCAAGCTCTCACCAAACACATATAACAACTTATACAATTCTAATACAATTCTAATACAACACCAAACCCAATTTTCTTTTTATTTTTTTCTTTTTATATATATAATTTTTTTAACAATAACATAATATATACAAAAGGTGAATACATATGGTTCACATAATTCATACATGAGTATGTACCCAAATTTCCAATATTTTCAAAAGAAACATAAACCATATTTTCATTAACCAAAGTTCCCAAATTTTTTCACACTTAAATGATACACACTCTCACTAGTCTAAGCTAATTGAAAATCCAAATTAAGAACATTTATTGTTTTTCACTTAGGGGATTAAAATAAGCTGAAAATAAGCTCAAAATTGGTTAACAAAGATAGATAAAAAGGTAAGGCTATTTGGGCAAGTGAGCTTAAATGAGATCAAGGCCTTAATCATATAAATATATTCATACCCAAAATAATGGACATAAAGAATCAAACAAATCAAAGATTTCAATCATAGAAAGAGAATAATATACACAAGAATGAAAATAGTGGTTATGGTGTAACCACACATTAAGGCTCAAAACTCACATGATTGTGTGTTCTTAGCTCAAAAACCATGTTTCACAATATAGTTCAAGCAAGTTTCGATGAAAAGTTATTTAACACAAATAAATTAGAATGCCCTATAGATAAATTCCTTCGAAAATTTTATTATTTTGACTAAGCTTATTATATATATGCAAACCAAGAAAATGTAACTAAAAATTCTAAAAGACATGGTGCTAACAAAACAAAATTTGAAATATGAAAGTGTTGGAATTAGAATTTTTCACCCAAGATTGGCCGATCGGTCGGACGACCTCTCCACACTTAAAAGTTTGCACCGTCCTTGGTGCATTCAAAGATGAGCAAGAGTGGTACAGCGACTACGTGGATTGCTACCTTCAGCTGGTGGATCAACCGGCTGCTGCATGTTCTTTCTTTTGCTTCCCTTTTTGCTTTTTTATCTTGAAGGATAGAAAACAGGATAGTAAGACAAGTAAATACAAAATCAAGGAAGCATAGATTGTTAGAATGAGGTAAGAATCACTAAAACGAAGTGAGTGAATTAGTGTGTGACATTGATGAAAACATGTGTGTGAATTCTATGTTGCGCGCAGTTTAGAACACACACTAGCGTTGAAAGCTATGTTATAATTACACAAAAGAAGTATGCACTTCACTCATTCTAGCGTGCTTTATATACTCTAAAGAAAACTTGTAGGTTAAGACAAACAAACAAGTAATAAAGAACCAAAAACGCATTCAACCAAGAATTAAACAATTGTGAAATGAGTAATGAATGGATATTGGTTGATGTGCAAGAGAATTCAATGAACCAAATGAAATATAGAACTCAGACATCAATCGATGTCACACTTTGAAGTTTGTTTGCATCACCTAATTGACATGAAGTGGGAAATATAGTTGCTATGCAACTTAGGGAGAGAGGGACATAAGATGAGATCAATCACATAGCAAGCATGGTCCATAAAGTTTAAAAAGCTTTAAAAAAATGTCACTAGGTTAGCTTACAATCCAATTTCACAATTCTATAATTTCAATAAATAAACTAGGTGACGTAAATAAAAATCAATCATAAACAAGCATCACCTAACAAAAAATGCATCAACTACATACAATTGCCATATAATAGATAGTGAATTCAAATTACATGGTGGCTAGCTACAACATGCAATTTAGAAATCCAAAACATTCTTGAAGGCAATGTCATAAGTACTTGGTATCTACCAATATCAAGAATGAAGAATTCAACACCAAGCAACAAAGTATAACCTCCATAAAGAAATCCAACAATGAGTAATTCAACAATAAGAAATAGCAAATCAAATTAATAATCTAACATTTATTATCAAAATATAACCTATACTAACAACCTAATCTACTAAAATAGAAAATTAAACTAATTAACTAACTAGCTAACAAAAGGAGATGATGGTGGATGGTGAATGATGGTGGTGTATGGTGGGTGAAAGAGGGAAAGAAAAGGGGAGAAGAGAAAAAAAGAAAGAAAATAGAGAGAAGAGAAGAAAAGAAAAGTATGGGAGACAGGGTGCAGTCTCGTGTACGCGGAGGTCATGCATACGTGTGACATGGGAAAATAGGAGTACGCGCGACATGAAATTTTTCTTAACATACAGTTCCCACATGATCATGGCACAACTCTCTGTCCAGGCCATGTGGCGACACAATACACGCACGATTCACGCATGACCATTATTGGGGTGTCGTGCATACGCTTGAGTTTTTTTTAAGACAAGACAAACTCCAAAATTAACAAAATCTTTAAAAATGCAATGCAAAACAAAAAGGCAATTCAAGACAAGATTATTGACTATTCAGATATGCAACCTTAAAAAAAATTTACCCAAGCAACTAACATCTAAGAGCAATATATACAAGAATGATATAGAGAAGGAAAGTACCTAATAATGAAAACTCAGTTTATTCAACAACTATATACAACAGAGAAAGTGGAAAGAATTTACCATGGTGGAGTGTCTCCCACCTAGCACTTTTGTTTATTATCCTTAAGTTGGACATTTTAGAGAGCTCTAATCAAGGAGGCTTATGCTTGAATTCATCCGTGAACTTTCACCAATGCTTGGACTTCCATTGATTGCTAGAATTTTCATCCAAGGGCACCAAACTATGATGAAGTTCCACACAAGTTAAGAGCTCCCAAAATTGATCCTCATCTTGTAATCCGGGATCCTATACCTTATTTTCACATCAGTCTTCAAGTTGATCATGGCAATTCCCTACAGGTGGTATGCTCACTTCAAAATTATCATACAAGCACCCAAACATCCTCCTAAACCCATTCAATTTAGCAACCCTCCAACCATTGAATTTAAACTTTGATGATTTAACCATGATGAACCTAGAATGGTGCTTCTAACCACTAACCATCTCTATTTTTCTCTTGAACCCACATAGAGCTTTAAGTTGACCATCCGTCTCAAGCAAACCATATTCAAGCAAAATAAGAAAGATGAGGGATACAAATTTTACCCACTCGAATGATATAATGGTTGATGGTAACTTAGGAGGAGATGTATCCAATGGCCTTGACAATGCAACTTTCACTCCCGACCATCCTCTTTGAGGTGTTTCCACCACTTGATAAGATTCTTCAATCTCCACCTCTTGCCAAGCTTTCTCAAATTCAAATGCTTTCTCACCAACTTCTTCTAGCTCTTCCCCATCACTAAAGTCATATCTTGGAGGTTGCATACAATCTATGTCAACACCCTTTTCAAATTCAACAGGAGAAGGCTCAGCAAGATCATCGAGGAGATTTATCAGTGTGAAAAAAAAATCACTAATGATGGAATCTATTTTTTGATCAATTTCTCTCAATTCTCCAACCACTTTCACAATACTAATGATCTCAACTTCCTCCTCTTGTTACAATTCTTGCTTCAACTCCTTTTCTTCTCCTTGAAGCTCCAAGTTCTCTTTCTCATTATGCTTCTCAGTTAATCCTCCACATTCAACAATGGGAGTGTCTTGAATACATGATCATAATGATACCAAATGATTCACTACTTCGGTTAAGCTAGCCACGAATTCCCTTTTCATCTTTTGCTCTTCTTCTTGCTTTTGGCAATAAGCTAGAAGTTCTTGTTGTTCTTGCATTAGTGGTTGGAAAACTTCGTTTAATGATGGGTGTGATAAAAAAGAGGGCTCATTGTTTGGGAGAAAAGTTTTATAATTGGAATATGGTTCATATTAGTGAATATATTGAGGTGGTTTATATGGTATTGGTGGTTCTTGGGAGTATTAATGTTGAAATGGTAGTGGCTCTAGGTATAGTTCATATGGTTGTTGGTATGGTGGGTATGGGTTAGGATCATATGGAGGTGATTGTGGTATAGGGCTTGTGAGTAAGGTTGACGAGGGCTTTGTTAAGGAGGAGGTTCATATACATATGGTGGTTATGGATGACAACCACAAGGAGATCCACCACATCCATTGGGTTGGTATGCATTAGGAGTCGTATTGTAACCGTAAGAAATCGAAGGAGGTTGTTGCCAAGAAGATTGTCTATATGATTGAGGCTCCTCCCGCCTTTGATTTATGAATCCTTGATGCAAACCCTCATTGGAACTTTCATTTCTTACAACATAGTTTGAACCAAACTCATAGCCAAAATGATACGAATTCATAGTTAAAGAGAGAACAAAAACAAAAACTATTAGAAATAAAGAGAACAAAATCCTAACTACTAACTCAAATAATTAAACAAACAAAGAGCAAGCTATTCACAATATTCACATATGAACAATAACCAATAACAAGCACACATTGAAATTCCCCTGCAAGAATTTAAATGACAAGAAAGTAAAGCAAACAACTAAAGAAAGCAAACACTAAAGAGGCATTCATGGCAAGGATTGAGAATAAATGTCTTCTATCCTAGTCATTAATTATAACACAACAATTACCAAGAGCTAAGCCTATTACGTTATCCCCATATTGAGAGAAATTCAAATAGGCCTAGTTAATCCCAATCCATAAGTAGCATCAATGGAAACAAGATTAACTAACAACTCTAGATCACCAACATAAGTTGGATATTAATAACTCAAGAGTACCTATTTTCCCTTTCCAAGCTAAGAATGCAAAAATCTACTTTAAGACTAAGCCAAGCATTTTATCAAACACTTGGAGTGTATAAAAGGAAAAATATCATAAATTGAGGGGATAACAAAATCTATAACTACCAAGTGCATGAAACCAAAAATAACAACTCAATTAAACAACAATAAACATAGAAACATCAAATTTCATTCAAGGAATCAAAATTAACAAGAGTGTTCATAAACTAAAAAGTGGCACAAGTGAGAAATTAACAAGAAGAACTAAGAAAATTAAAGCAATGGAAGAAGCAAACGTAAAGAAAACTAAATCAAAACAAGTATTTAAACTATATCTAAGAGGAAATTAAACTAAAAATCCTAAATTCTAGAGAGAAGAGAGAGCTTCTCTCTCTAGAATATAACCTAAAACATGATACTAAACTAAACCTAATTGCTCTCCCCTTGTTCTTTCTTGAATTTGGCCTTAAATACTTCAGAAATGAGTTGGATTAAGGCTTGAAGAGGTCCAGAAATCGCTAGGCACATTTTCTTTAAGTGAGTTAGGTGCTTCTTGTCAGCATACATGCCACATGGCAAAATTTCAGGTCACGTGTACGCGGATGGTCACGCATATGCACAATCGACAGATTTCCAAAACTTTATTTCTTCATAAATTCTCCAGTTTACATGTTTTTTCTTCACTTCTTTGATCCAGTCTTTGCTTCCTAAGCCTGAAATCACTAAACAAATCCATCAAGGCATCGAGTGGAAGTAAAGTGAATTAAATTTAGCAATTTAAGGGTCTAAAAATATGTTTTTAATCTTAATTGCAAATTAGGAGAAATTCACAAAACCATGCTATTTCATTGAATAAATGTGGGATAAGTTAATAGAATCTACTCCTAGGTGTTGTGTAATTTTATTGATTTGTTGAGATGTTGTATTGATCTATTGGGACATGACTTTATTCTGAGCCAAAATAGTGTCTAAGACATCTAATTCCATGACTCCTTTCCTTAATGATATTTCAGAAGAGTAAAGATATTAATTATTGGCCACCATTTCAATCAATTCTTGTGCTTCCTTAGTAGTTTTTTTTCATATATAAAGATCCTCTAGATGAAGGTCCAGTGCCATCCGTGAGGTGGGAGTGATCCCATCATAAAATATCTGAAGGTGGACCTAGTCAGCAAACATATTATAAGGGAATTTTCTGAGCATATCCTTAAACCTCTCCCAAGCTTCATATAGTGATTCTCCTTCTTGCTGTCTGAATGTTTGAACATTGGTTCTGAGCTTAGTTAACCTCTAGGGTGGGAAGAATTTGTTTAGGAAATTAGTGACCAAGTTATCCCACGTGGCTATGCTCTCCTTGCACTGATTCTCTAGCCACTACTTAGCCCAATCCCTTACAGCAAAAGGGAACAGCAGCAAACCATATACCTCAGCCGAGACACTATTTGTCTTCACAGTATCATAAATTTACAGAAAGTTAGAAATAAAAAAATTAGGGTTCTCTTGCGGGGTTCCACTGAATTGGCAGTTTTGTTGAACCAATGTGACAAGCTATGGCTTTAATTCAAAATTATTGGCTCAAACAGTAGGTGTGATGATACTACTCCCTCAACTATCTGGGTTGGGGTTTATTTAAGAGCTGAGAGTCCTCCTAGGTAGATGAGCATTAATATTATTATTCTCTGCCATGTGTGGCCCAGAGAACTCTTCCCAACCACTTCTTCAATCTCCTCTTCAACTCTTTAATTTCTAGCTTATTTTCTCTTTCGCCTAAGAGTTCTTTCAATTTCAGGATCATATTGAAGTGGTTCTTTGTCTCTGTTATTCTACATAGACAAAAGCAATAAGAAAATCAAATTGGAATTCCCTTCATGACGTGAAGAAAATTCCCAGCGAGGGAATAAAACAAAAACAGTAAACAACAAAAAATAAAATGGTCTAATCTAGGTAATCAATTGGTCAATAGTTTGTTAACGACAATAAATCCCCAGCAATGGTGCCAAAAACTTGATGCGAATTTTACAATCCACAAAACACCAGCAAGTGCATCGGGCCAAATCAAGTAATAACCTCAGGTGAGTGAGGTTCGTCCCACGATGATTAACGGATTAAGCAAGCAAAATCAATCGATTAATCTAGTCAAACTAGCAAATTAGGGTTTTGTAGGACTTTAAGTATAAACAGAAATTAAACGTAGCAAAAACAAAAGCAAGCAGTAAGTGTAAAAAAGGTATATGATTAAGAAAGTTAAGGTTTCAGAGATGTTAGTCGTCTGAATGAACACTTTTAACTTTCTATTCTAATCTTGCAACGATTTTTTTATGGCAAATTATTAGTAATTAAATCCCAATCCCTTGGTAATTCAATTTCTCTTTAACATAATCAAACGCTAATCCTTTAGTCACTTAATAATTCATAAGAGTTTAACCTAGTTGATTTAAAGTTACTTATCAATCTAGTTTCAAAACATAAGAATTATGAGAATCAGTTTTCAAGTTTGATTCAATTAATCGATTTTCCAAGAGATTAAGAGAATTTAAGTCAGAGAAGAATTTTTTTCCAACATATTCAAACCCTTTGAGGTGAAGAACGAAAACCGTTTCTTAAAGAGGAATCAATTGCATCAATTAGAAATAGAAAAGTTATTGCATTAATCCATAAAACTAACGAAGCTCCTAACCTTAACCGAAGAGAATTAGAAACTTATGCTTGTTCCTGAAATCCTTAAGAAAGTAAAACTCAAAAGTGCTGAAGAAGGGAAAAGGTCAGAACCTTCTTTCCTTATATACTAACCCTTAAAGATAGAAAATCAAACATCAAACTTCTGAATCAAATTCAAAATCGAAATAGAATCAAATATTTTCCTAATTATTTTCTACCGAGAGGATCTCTTCCTTGATTGTGTGTGATCTTTAATAACTGTCATCATTAATGAGCAGATGATTGATCTTTCAAAGGGTTGAGAAATTGAAGGACTGAAGGTCTTGGTTTGAGATACTAGAAGAAGCAGCAAGGCCCACGTAGTACGTGGCCTATTCCACGTTATACGTGGTATGAAAACTTGGTCCTGGAGCGTCTTTTATGGGTCACATACAGCATGAAGTAGACTACATGGTACGTGAGCTAATTTTCCTTAAGTTTGGCTTGTTGCTTGCCCTAGCGTTGTACGTGGGAAATTCCACGTACTACGTGAAATCCAATTTGCCCGTATGTACACATGTGTGCCTATGCACACTCGCCAAAATTTACAATATTCTACGTACGCACATCTTCTGCGTAGTACGTGAAATTGTATACGTAGTACGTGAAATGGTTAATGATTGTTATTTGTGCATGCGCACACATGTGTGCGTATGCGCAATTCCTTTTTTCTTCCTTCACGTAGTATGCCATATTGTTCACGTACAATGCCAAGGCTTCCTTTTTCTATCGAGGAGCTTTATGTTCCAGGGAGATTTCTATTCACATGATCCTTCTGTTCCAAGAAGCTTTCTATTTCCACTTTCTATTCTATTTCTTTGTGTTTTCCTTTTGAATCTTTCTGTAATCAATCAAAGTAATATTTATTCTAACATCAATTTCATTGATTATTTAACAGAAATTCTTACTAAATCAGTTGAAATTAAGAAGGGAAAACACTAAAGATGTGGACGCATCATTTGCTTTTGTTGAAAATGTAGGAGACACGTTTTTTGGCTCTTGTTGATAGAGGAGCCAAAACAGATTTGTATGGGAGCAGAGTTGTTGTAACGTCTTATTGGATAGAATAAGCAGGAGACAATTTTATTTGGTCTCATAGAGAATAAACCAAAATTAGAACAGAGATAAAAGAGTGACACAACCATATATCCTGGTTTAGCCACCATATACAATGTGATCTACATCCAGTCTTTCCCATACTGTGGTGGAATTTTCACTATCTTTCAAAGATTCCAAACACCAATTTTTCTTGGATGCAACCTAATGGGACAAATCCAACTTCTACCCAAACAAGATTTGACTAGGTTCACTCCATAGATTTTCAACCACAAAGTTCTCACCTAATTAAGTAAGGAAATTCCCTCACGATCATGAAAACAAAACAGAAAAACATACAAAGGATTTATGAAATAAATATTTGGATTTTCTCCAAGTATAACTTTTATTGCCTTTTCTCTCATTGGCTTTTTCTTAACTCCTCACATTAATTCCTTTTTTCATTAAAACAAAGAAAGATAAAATTGAGAAAACAGAATATTCAACAGAGACCGATGAAGGAGAAGAAGGTCTAGCTTTATAAGCTACGAAAACCCAAACTTTGTTCTCTCACTCCTTTAATCAACCTTTAGCCTTTTACCACTTTAATAGAGGATTAAAGCTTCCATAGCATGAAACTTGGCTTCAGCACATTTGTCTTTTTCTGCCCAAAAATTAGCAATAGCAGTGGTGCAGAAGAGAGATAGAGTAGCAGCAGTTATTAAACCATACATGCATCTATACCTACCATCTTCTCTTTTATCCTTTTTCAAATTTCTTTAAAGATATGAATCATTCGTTTGTGCTTTGGCTCCAAGTTTCTTTCTTGACCATTGATTTGTTTCAAAGCTCCATGACCTCCATTTGAATCAAATTTTCCCTTCGGTGCATGTAAAAGGAGGATTTCTTTAACAATCTTCAATGAAGCACAAATAAGGAAAATGTTTTCTGATGTAGTCTTAGGGTGTGATCTTTGCTTGAAGTCCTAGCTAATTGACTTGATTTTAGTAACCCTCTTTTTCTTCTTAATTTGAGCCTTAATTAGACTTTTCTTTTTTCTTGCTTTCCTTCTGAACTTCTTCACGTGGGTGAGAGAAAAGAGAGAGAAGAGAGAATTTGATTTGGTGGTTTGTGTTTAGTTCAGATGGAAATAGAATTTTGTTTCTTAGTTAGCAACCAAGTGAGTAAGTGAATGGACTTGGATCACTTAGTTGGACCTTATGCTTGTGTTTGGTCCAATTTTGATTTTTTCCTTTTTCTTTGTGTTTCGAGATCAACAATTCTCCTATTGGGCCAATAATGATAAACACTTTTGGGCCTGAACCAATTTTGGTCTTTTTGCTTGTTGTTGGCCTATTTTGCTTGTTACTATTTTCTGCACATTAAGCAAACTAATCACACAAACAATTGGGCTCTTAACTCCAATAATAATATTTAGTCATCATTAATTAATATATAATAGTTCTTCAAACTAAAAAATCTCTCCATTGATGACAAATATTATAAAATAAATTGTGAAAAAAAATGAGAAGAGTTTTAATGGACATCCCTTTGATGATACACTTTTTTAATGTGAACTCCCCCTTTCTTTTATTCACTTGACTCTCCTTGAATATTTGCATTTTTCAACCCGTGATCAACAAAATTTACATAGAAATAATGCCAAACATCCAAAAACTATTTCAAATTATTTTATGCTTAAGAGAACCTATCTGATCACTAGTTAATATTTACAAAATTATCAAACAAAATCATCTTTCGACCTTACTTCATAAATAATACCTAACATAGTGATCAAAATATTATTAATTAGGGCTACAAATAATACTTTTAGAATAGAACAACAGCCTCAAGCAATTAGTGATAATAAATTGTATTATCCAAAAATAAACTATTCACAATCATCAATTTGCATCATAAAAATAACAATAACATCCATCAAACACTCAACATAGCAATTAAAAACCTAACAATTCATTTTCTTTCAGTTACTCCCCCTTTTGTTATCAAAGAGGGTGAGTAATACCTACACAAAAGTTTGTTAGGAAATGAAGTAGTTCAATTAGTTCAAAGTTAAGTGTCTACAATTATTACAGTCATCTAAATAAAGTAAACAGTATTCAAAAATGTTTAAAGACCAGGATTTTTAATATCAAAAAAATAGGTTCTTAGAAAGCAGCAACATTAAACAGGATCTAGACATCAGATTCCCCATCCTTTGTTCCCAGAAGATCTTCTTCTTGTTCAGACATCACTTAATCATCTTCTAAGGAATCTATGTACTTTAAAAGCACTTCAACTCGGCTTTGAGACTTCTGTAAGGAATGCTTTCATCCTCTTCTTCTTTTATAACAGTGTCCTTGGCAGCTTTAGTTTCTTTTTATTTTGATTACTTAACTGCACCACTGCCTTTAAGAGATGAAATTTTGTTCTCTTGGGTCTCGTTGTTTTAATCAACACTAAAAACTCAAAGATGCAAGTTAAAAACACGCCATATAGTAAAGAAACATTTTTGTCACTTTTGATACAATCATGCATATGACGCATCATCAAATATGCAATAGAAAGTTTAATTTTGTTGATGATGACAAAGAGAACTAAGGTGTCACATAAAGTCACTTGCTGATAAGAATCACTTTGAAGTATGAGAATGTGTGTAGTAATACGGTATATTTGTTCTTTGACAGGACCTAAGACTCGATGGTTAGGGATAACACCATCCATAAGGAAAATATTTTCACATATATTGGTTAACACATCCTTATGTGAAATGCCCATATTATTGTCCCATTTTTCAGAGATTTAGGCATTGACACCAACATCATAATATTTAAGGTTGTACAAATTGGCATAAAACTCTTTGACTAAATCAGGTTAAACAGGTTTTTTTATTTTAAAGAATTTTTTCCAATCCAAGTAATAAAGTTTTCAACAAAGTTAATCCCCTTTTCATCCAAAGCATTTAAATCAGCCACAAAAGTTAAACATAAAGGTCTTTTAGAAATAATGGCTCTATGGAATTCATAGTTCATGCTTGTAAAAAATTGAAGTGGATTATAGTGAAAGTGAGGAAGGTTACTGAAATGTGATATAAAACTTACAGGGTCAGGATTTGCAGGTTTTATTACAAAGTTAAGAAAAGGTCTTTGGTTACCTTTTGAAGGATGAATAGATGGTGTAGAACGTCCTTGAGGATGGGATGAGAAGCGAAGAGGTGGAGACATTGGAGGTTCTTCTTCACCTATAGGTTTCTTTCTTTTTGTGCTAGAAGTTCTAGCTTCAGTTGGCACCGAAGATGGACAACGAGAGGTGTTCTTGATTTGTGCCATAGGTTCAGAAATTAGAGAAGAATGTGAAGAAGAATGGGAGTGTATGTGAATATGAGTGTGGATTTTGCTTTTTGGAGGAGGGTTCGTGGAGTACGATATTAACTAGTGCCTCTTCGTGTAGCAACTTTCTTTCTCATGTTTAAGAAACCTAATGAATGCGGTTACAGGATTGGTGGAGGTTGGAGAATATGAGAAGTTTTCAAGAAGTAACTGCTATTAATGCTTTGAAATTTTTTGAAAACACAAATAGTTATTTAAATAAAATAAAAGGTGTTTTCAAAGAAACTAATTTTGAAATGATATGTAAACAAGCAGTTTGAAAAGACAAGTCAATAATAAAATTTGAAAATCAGAATTTGATTTTACTAGATGAGAAAACCTCAAACTAATAATTTTTGAATTTATGAACAAAGTAAACAATGAAGCCCAAATCATAGAAATAGAACTTCTTCCTTTTGGGCTCAATGATGGTTTTAAAGAAACACAAAGGACCAACAAAGATTCATTTTGACCCAAATTAATTATTTTACTAACACCCAGTCTAATATTCAGGGAACCTAAAGGGAGTCATCATCTGTCCAGTTTCATCTCCTGTTAACCTGAGAGATAAAAGCAAACAAATAGCATTATCATCAATTTAATTCAAGAATCCAGACTCAACAATACCCAATGCTTTTTCAACTTATAAAATCTGTCTTCGGACAGAGATTTAGTGAAAATATCAGCAAGTTGGTCCTCAGATTTTACAAATTATATATCAATTATACCCTTTTGAATATGTTCTCTAATGGAGTGAAATCTCACTTCAATGTGCTTTGTTCTAGAGTGCAAAATTGAATTTTTAGAGATGCTTATTGCACTCATATTGTTACAAAGTAAAGGGATACTATTGACTTGTAATTTATAATATGCAAGTTGTGTTTTAAGCTGTAACAACTGTGAATAACACGAAGAAGCGGCTATATATTTAGCCTCAATAGTGGATAATGCAACTGTAGTCTATTTCTTACTTGACCACACGTTTAAGGATTGTCCAAGGAAGCAACAGATCCCAAACGTGCTTCTGCTATTAACTCGGTCACTGGCAAAATTTGCATCACAATATCCTGCTACACAAAACACATCAGACTTAGGATACCAAAAACCAAAATTAACCATGGCATTAATGTAATTAATAATTCTTTTACAACTGAAAGATGTGATTCTTTAGGTTGTGATTGGAATCTAGAACAAACTCCAACACTTTGAATAATATCCGGTCTAGAGGATGCTATATATATATATATATATATATATATATATATATATATATATATATATATATATATATATAAGAGATCTGATCATTTCTTGATGAGTTTGGAAAACTCCAAATTAATTTGATGATGATCAAACATTATTAAAACAATTAATTATAAAATTATTAATTTAATTTTTAATCAACACTTATTAATTAATAATTTTGTTATATGCAGATTTCATCAATGGGCACAAAAGAATGCATGAAGTCCAATTTGATTGACAAAAATAATCAGCCTTTGTGCAAAATATTAATATAAGTGGTTGATTTATTAAAATGATAATTGGGCTAAAAATTTAAGAAGCAAGCCCAATTAAAATCCTTGCAAGACCAACAAGGGTTAGGTCCAAAATTGAAAATAAAGAGAAAGCAAAAGATGAATGCTTCCCACGGGCACCAACTCATTCCATGGTTGGAATTCAAATTTTGAATTAAATGGATTTAATGAATTCCTTGGAATATGGAAAGAAAAAATTTGATTTGATGGCATTTATTGAGTTGGGCACGTTACAAGGCAAAAGCATGGGAATTTGATTTTAATTGATTATAATCTTTATCACACATTATTTCCATTGCTTTTCTTCTTTCTACTCTCTTTTCTCTCTCTTTGCATACGGTCACCTCACTGTCAGAGAAGAAGATGGTAGAAGCAAGTAATTTGAAGAAGGAAGCAGAGTAATTTAACAGACCGCCTCTTTTCAATGGGAAAAACTATACCTATTGGAAGGAGAGAATGAAGATCTTTGTGCAAGCAGTAGACTACAGATTATGGAAGATCATCCTAGAAGGCCCTCAATTTCCAACTGGCACAAGTGCTGAAGGAGTAGTCACCCTTACACTAGAAGCAAGCTGGGCCGAGGAAGATAGAAAGAAGGTGGAGTTAAATGCCAAAGCTGTTAATCTACTCAACTGCGCTATCAGCTTCGAGGAATACCGACGGGTATCACGTTGCACAACAGCAAAAGAAATCTGGGACAAACTACAAATCACTCATGAAGGAACCACCATTGTAAAGAAGACTCGGACAGATATGTTGAACAGAGAGTATGAAATGTTTGCAATGAAGGAGAGTCCATTGATGAAATGTTTGAAATATTCAACAACATCATTGTTGGCTTAGATGCTCTGGGAATAACATATCCTGATTCTGTGCTAGTGAGAAGAGTGTTGAGATGTCTCACAAAAGAGTGGGAAGCAAAAACTTTAATTATTTCTGAGAGCAGCAGTCTTGATTCCATGACTTGTGATGATTTGAGAGGAAACCTTCTTGCTTTTGAAAACACTTATTTGAAAAAAGAGCCAAAAAAGAAAGGAATTGCATTTTCTTCTGTAACTAACCCTCTGGATGATGAATCCAGTGATAACTCATCTGAAAATGAATTTGTGTTGTTTGCCAAAAAATTCAAGAAAATGGTGAAGTTCAAAGGCAAAGGCGACAGCTAAAGAAAAATGAAGAAAGACCTTAGCAAAGTAACTTGTTACAATTGCAAGAAAATGGGACATTTCAAATCTGATTGTCCCAAGTTGAAGAAGGAGGAGAAAACAAAAAGAGGAAAGAAGAAGGGTCTGATGGCATCATGGGAAGATTTAGAAAATGACTCAGATAATGATGATGAAGAGACCGAAACCAAGTCACAACCATGTCTCATGGCAGGTCACATAGATCAGGTAATCTTTCATAACCCTGACATTGAAGACCTTCATCTTATGATAGATCATCTTTTTGAAAAAATAAGATGTTTTCTTCTTGATAACCAAGATCCTGAACAACAAGTTACCATTCTTAAAGCTGAAAATAGTTTTCTCAAATAAAAGCTAAGGGAGGCCGAAACTGCTTGTGATCTTGTGGAAGAAAATAAGCAGTTGAAAGCTCAACTTAGAAGTTGTGAAAGTGATCATTCGGTAGTTGCATATGTAAACTGTTTTAAGGATAATGAAGAGTTGCTAAAAAGGGTTAGAAGCCTTGAAAATGACTTAGCCAAGTTCACTCAAAGTTTTGAAAATTTAAATCAAATGCTGGCTAGTCAAAAACCACTTTTTGATAAAGCTGGTTTGGGGTTTTTGAAATCGGATGAGAAACCTTCTTTTGAAAATAGAGCTTCATCTTCTAAGGACACAAGGTTTCAAGATCCCACCTATTTTGACAAAAAGGCAATTCCAAGGTTTTGTAGGCTATGCAACCGAAAAGGTCATTTTCCTATCCAATGTTTTTTTTGGTGAAAGAATGATTGGTGATAAAGTTTACAAGTTATTTTTGATTACAATGATTTGGGACATAGGAGATGGTTTAACGTGAAAGGATCTAAGAAGATTTGGATACCTAAGGTCACTTGAGCTTATTTTGTATGTATGCCTAGCATCCAAAAGGAAGAAAAATATGTGGTATATGGACAGCGGATGCTCTAGGCACATGACCGGAAAGACAACCTTCTTCATAAAGCTTGATGAATATGATGGAGGACTTGTCACTTTTGAAGATGATGGTAAAGGAAAGATAGTGGCTGTTGAAAAAGTTGGTAAAAGTTTCTCCTCTTGTATAAATGATGTTCTCCTTGTAAATGATTTGAAACATAATTTACTTAGTGTTAGCCAATTGTGTGATTTAGGTTTTGAAGTTATTTTTAAGAAGTTTGTTTGTTTGGTTGTTTGTGAGAAAACTGGGGATATTTTATTTGAAGCCAAAAGATGCAACAATGTGTATGGATTAACTCTTGAGGATTTAAAGGAACAAAATGTAACATGCTTTACCTCTTTTGAATCTGAAAAATGGCTTTGGCATAGAAAGTTGGGTCATGCTAGCATGTACCAAATTTCTAAACTAGTCAAAAAGAATTTGGTTAGAGGAATTCCAAACATCAAGTTTGATAAGGATCTTACTTGTGATGCTTGCCAATTGGGCAAACAAGTAAAATCCTCTTTTAAATCAAAAGATGGAATCTCAACCAAAAGGCCATTGGAGATGTTACATATTGATCTTTTTGGTCCTACTAGAACTCAAAGTTTAGGAGGTAAACACTATGGTCTTGTCGTAGTAGATGATTACTCTAGATTTGGTTGGGTACTTTTTCTTGCTCATAAGAATGATGCATTTTATGCCTTCTCCACCCTTTGCAAGAAAATTCAAAATGAAAAGGATTTGAAAATTGCCCATTTGAGAAGTGATCATGGAAAGAATTTGAAAATCAAGACTTTGAAAAATTCTGTGATGACTTAGGGATTTCTCATAATTTTTCATGCCCTAGAACCCCCCAACAAAATGGGGTGGTTGAAAGAAGGAATCGAAGCCTTCAAGAAATGACTAGGGCTATGCTCTGTGAGAATGAGATTCCTAAATTTTTATGGGCTGAAGCTGTGAACACAGCATGTTATATTTTGAATAGAACAATCATTAGAAAAGGGTTAAAGAAAACCCCTTATGAGCTATGGAAAGGAACCCCTCCAAATCTTAAGTACTTTCATGTTTTTGGATGCAAATGCTTTGTACTTAACAATAAGAAAAACCTTGGAAAATTTGATCCAAAATCCTAGGAAGGAATGTTTGTTGGATATTCCACCACAAGCAAGGCCTATAGAGTTTATCTCAAAGAATATAGGACCATAGTAGAATCCATACATGTTACCTTCTGTGATTCTAACTTAATTCCCAGTACTGTAAAGGATAATGATTCAGATTGTGAAGAAGATGGAACAAGTAAAGAAATTCCCAAATCTGTGCAAAATGAAGAATCTGTCAGCCCAGTTTTGTCTCATCAGATTGGAGGAGACATTTCCATTTTGTCTCCTGAGCAAGCACGAGCAACTGAAACAGTGAGACCACCAGAAGTTCATCAAAGCTCTACACCTGTCTGAAAGCCTAGAGAATGGAAGTCTATGAGGGTTATCCTCATGACTTCATCATTGGTGATCCCTCTCAAGGTGTAACAACAAGATCCTCCACCAAAAGGCAAACCGAACCTAGCAACTTGCTCTCTTGTCACAAATGGAGCCCAACAATGTCAAACAAGCTCTTGAAGATCCATCATGGGTCAAGGCCATGCAAGAGGAGCTTGCTCAATTTGACAAGAATGAGGTTTGGACATTAGTACCTCATCCGGATGGTAAGAAGGTAACGGGTACTAAGTGGGTATTCAAAAATAAACTTGGTGAGGATGGACAAGTTGTTCGTAACAAGGCTAGATTAGTGGCCCAATGTTACGATTAAGAAGAGGGTATAGATTTTGATGAGTCTTTTGCTCCGGTAGCTAGAATGGAAGCAATTAGGTTGCTTCTTGCCTATGCTGCCCATAAGGGTTTCAAAATGTTTCAAATGGATGTTAAATGTGCTTTCCTTAATGGCTTTATTGATAGAGAAGTGTATGTGGTCCAACCCCCCGGTTTTGAACATAAAGATTTTTCAAATCATGTTTTCAAACTTTCAAAGGCTCTTTATGGCCTTAGGCAAGCTCCAAGAGCTTGGTATGAAAGGCTTAGTGCCTTCCTATTAGAAAATCATTTTCAAAGGGGATCCACCGATACTACTTTGTTCATTAAAGTATCTAATGATGACATCCTTCTTGTTCAAGTTTATGTGGATGATATTGTGTTTGGATCGGCCAATGAGTTCTTGTGTGAAGAGTTTGGAAAACTCATGACTAGTGAGTTTGAAATGAGTTTAATGGGAGAGCTAACTTTCTTTCTTGGCCTCCAAATTAAACAAACTCCTAGTGGTACCTTTATTCACCAAGGCAAGTATGCAAAAGAATTGATAAAGAAATTTGGCTTAGAAAATTCCAAACCAATGGGAACACCAATGCATCCAAACAATAAACTTGAAAAAGATGATGATGGCAAAGATGTGGATGAAACATGGTATAGGGGAATGATTGGTTCATTAATGTATCTTTCCTCCTCTAGACCGGATATTATTCAAAGTGTGGGTGTATGTTCAATATTTCAATCTCACCCAAAAGAATCCCATCTATCGGTTATTAAATGCATCATTAGATATATTAAAGGAACATGTGATTATGGCTTGTGGTATCCAAAATCTGATGATTTTTGTGCAGTAGGGTTTTGTGATGCAGATTATGCGGGAGATAGAGTGGATAGAAGGAGCACCTCCGGCATGTGTTGCTTCCTTGGAAGCTCACTCAACATGTGGTCAAGCAAAAAACAAGCCACAGTTGCTCTATCCACAGCTGAAGCTGAATATATATCCGCATCTGCTTGTTGTTCACAATTAATATGGTTAAAAACGTAGTTGGAAGATTACAAATTAAAGATCAATAGTATACCCCTATTTTGTGATAACATGAGTGCAATAAATATTTCAAAAAATCCTGTTTTACACTCAAGAACAAAGCACATTGAAATCAAATATCATTTTATTAGAGAACATGTGCAAAAGGGTACTATTGATATTCAATTTGTTAAATCTGAAGATCAACTTGCTGACATTTTTACAAAACCCCTCTGTGAAGACAGATTCTGTTCTTTAAGAAAAAGTTTGGGAATGTTTGATTTAAGTTCTGTTGAAAATCTGTGAAATTCTAATTCTGTTTGGTTTTGTCTCGTAGGAAAGCAGGAGACAAATTTCAGGATGTGTTGAATGGGCCATGATACAGGGGGAGACTGAACTGAAGTTAATTATTTTGGGCCCCACCAAATCTCTTTGACCTCACTCTGACCCGTTCCTCATTTTTTTAAATTATACTTTTGGAAAGTTGTCAAATCAAATCTTTATCCTTCTCCCATCCCTTGATTCTAGGAACTATTTTCACTTGTCTTGAATTAGTATGGACTGCATTGTTTTTTTTCTCATTTTTTGCAGGGTCCCTCCTTGATGATAAAAAAAAGAAAAAAAAGGCTGAATTAAAACTGTTATGTTTTAGGCTGAATTGAAACTGTTATGTTTCATTGATTTGTTGTTCTATTTTGCATACCTGTTTTGCTCTGTTTTATGCTTTGATCTGGCTCTGTTTTGAGCATTTTGTGTTAGTGGATTAATTTCGAGTTGAGGTTTGATTATCATTTGCTCAAATGCATGCGTGCTGACTGGACCATTGTGTTTTTGGTGAAAAACAAATACTTTGCGTTTTGTATGTTGTTTTCACTTATTTTGCTATGCCCCTTGATGCCAAAAGGGGGAGAAATGGTACTGAAAATTGAAATTGAGAAATAGTGCTAAAAATTGAAATCATGAAAACAGGGAACAGGAAATGAAATCCGTGTGGATTTATGATTTGCTGATTGCTGATTTTATTGATATAATGCTTGTGATATATTTTTTTTTTCTAATATGGCTGCTAGTTGTTAATATGCATGTTTGGAAGCAATTGATTTATCTTGATGAATAAGTTTTTGATTAGGAACATACTTCTGATTCATCTTGGTAAACATGCTTACTGAATACATTATTTTTTGGCAGTTCTTTTAAGCATTAATATGGAAATAAAATCTTTGAAAATTGATGTGATTGAAATGATCATGCCATGATTAAAATATTTTCCTACCATAACTGTGTTGCTCTGATTTGTTGATTAGAAAATGTTTTTAAAATAGATTGAACAGCAACTTATTTTTCAAAGATATTTCGGTTGACTATTTTGTGAGTTTGAGCAGAAAATCAGATTACTGATAACAAATGAGTTTTGATTATCATCCAACTCTGCTCATAAATCAAGCATTTAGCATCATGAATAAATATGCTAAATAACATTGTTATTTGAAGCTTGATTAAAATGTTACAGGTTAGAGCTTCCCTTGGTAAAATAAGCATACATTAAAGGGGAGCCATGTGACATTTAGAAAGGGGGAGAAATTCAAATTCAAAGGGAGTATTCTTTACTCTAATTCTTTCAATTTCTTTCCATTTCAATTTTAATAATGTTTGTCATCAAGGGGGAGATTGATGAGTTTGGAAAACTCCAAATTAATTTGATGATGATCAAACATTATTAAAACAATTAATTACAAAATTATTAATTTGATTTTTAATCCACACTTATTAATTAATAATTTTGTTATATGCAGATTTCATCAATGGGCACAAAAGAATGCATGAAGTCCAATTTGATTGACAAAAATAATCAGCCTTTGTGCAAAATATTAATATAAGTGGCTGATTTATTAAAATGATAATTGGGCTAAAAATTTAAGAAGCAAGCCCAATTAAAATCCTTGCAAGACCAACAAGGGTTAGGTCCAAAATTGAAAATAAAGAGAAAGCAAAAGATGAATGCTTCCCACGGACACCAACTCATTCCATGGTTGGAATTCAAATTTTGAATTAAATGGATTTAATGAATGCCTTGGAATATGGAAAGAGAAAATCTGATTTGATGGCATTTATTGAGTTGGGCACGTTACAAGGCAAAAGCATGGGAATTTGATTTTAATTGATTATAATCTTTATCACACATTATTTCCATTGCTTTTCTTCTTTCTACTCTCTTTTCTCTCTCTTTGCATACGGTCACCTCACTGTCAGAGAAGAAGATGGTAGAAGCAAGTAATTTGAAGAAGGAAGCAGAGGCTAGGCATGGGTAATGTAAACCTAACTCATTTTCATTTTCTTCTTTAATTACATTGCAAGTTTTTCTCTGTTCTCTCTCCTCTCTCTTTCGGTCTTGTCTAGCAGGAAAGGAGGGATGAAGCAAGCTATCAGTAAAAATCACAGAGAAGCTAGTTGCAAAGAAGAGGCCATTGTGATGATGGCGTCAGGAAAAAGAAAACATAAAGTATGTAGTGGCTGAGATTTTCACCAAGAATGGTTAGATTTGGTGAGGTAATCTCGAGCTCTTCATGCTCAAAAAGGAAGAAGAAGATTCGGCAAGCAAGGAGAAGATTCTTGAAGCATGGCTTGTCTTTGATTCTGCTCAACCACCACAGGAAGTAGTTAGAGTGGCGAAGTGATGGTTGAGGCAGAGATTGAAGCAGATGAAGTCATCATCATCATGAAGCATCAAGGGCCAGAAATCCATCTTGGACAGCATGCCAAGGATGGAGAGCTCAGATTGATGAAGAGTGATGATCAAGAAAGGACAAGAGGTAATTGCATGTTGGGTTTTGCATGGTTATCTCTTCTCTCTCTATGTGGCCGAACCGGTTCTGTTTCTTGAAGGTGGAAGAAGTTGGTTTGGGTGTTGGCTTCAAGTGTGGAGGCTTCCCTCTTCTTTAAAAAGAGAGAACATCCACTGTTTGGAGTAAGGAGAAAATTTGAGAGTGCAAGGCACAGTGTTCTCAGAGCTACCTGAGCTAACAATTTTCTCTTCTCCTTCAATGTATTCTGTTTAGTATTTTTCTGTTTAATTTTGTCATGTATTGAGTCTCATGGAAAAAGGCAAACAGTGAGATTTGTATGAAAAAGCCATAGAGCGGAAAAAGGTAGAGAGTGCAAAATTAAAAGAAAAAGCCATAGATGTCCTTAGAGTTCCTTTGTACATCTGTGTTGTGTTTCATGATTCTGTGGGAATCCCCTTGTAAGTTGGGTTAGCACTTTACAGTTGAAAGCTTAGCAGTGACCAAGTCAAGTTCAGGGTTGGGTTTAGAATTCTGGACTTGTCCTAGATAGGAAGGGTAGTTCCTAGGGAGAATTGGTGTATGTAATCAAAGTTGATTATAGTGAAATTCCATCATTGTTGTGATGGAGAGTGGATGTAGGCTGCACTGCACTTAGCAGCTGAACCAGGATATATCTGGGTGTAATCTTCCTTCTCTCCTACTCCATTTCTGTTTCTACTGCACAGGAGCAAAATCCAAAAACGTCTCATGCCAAGTGACGAGACAAAATGAAAAAGTCTCGTGGTTAGGGATGAGCTAAAAACAGAAAAGTCTCCTCTAAGTCCAGCAAGTGTTAGCAAGCAAAAAAAGGGGCTAAGATTCAACCTCCCTTCTCTTAGCCACTGAAACCATCATTCCTCTATACCTTGTTTCATTCATATCTTTGCCTTTTTCATCCTTCTCAAGTTTAGAACTTGGATGTATTAGAGTACTCATTGGTTTAGAATTTTCTAAACCAAATTTTTTTACCAATTCTTTGGCATATTTACCTTGCTACACAAAAATTCTACTATGAATTTGTTTGATTTGGAGTCATAGGAAGAATGTGAGTTCTCCCATCATACTCATATCAAACTCACTAGTAATTAAGTTTCCAAAATCAACACACAAGGCTTCATTATCCAATCCAAACATAATGTCATCCACAAAAACTTGAACAAGAATGAAATTATCATTAGATTCTTTAATAAAAAGAGTTGTTTCCGTGGTACCTCTGAAAACCTTTTTTCAATAACAATGAGCTAAGTCTTTTATACCAAGCTCTAAGAGCTTGTCTCAAACCATAAAGAGCTTTAGAGAGTTTAAAAATATGGTTTGAGAAATATTTGTTTTCAAAATCAGGAGGTTGAGCCACATATACCTCTCTATCAATAATATCATTCAAAAAGGTATATTTGACATCCATTTAAAAATGTTTGAACCATTTATGAGTAGCATAAGCATGCAATAATCTTATCCTTATCATTGAAGTCAATGCCTTCTTCTTGATCATACCCTTGAGCCACTAGTTTTGCCTTGTTTCTTTCAATCTTACCATCCTCACCCAATTTGTTTCGAAAGATCCATTTGGTACTGGTTACCTTCTTCCCATTTGAATTTGGTACTAATGTCCAAACCTTATTTTTCTCAAATTGGATTAGCTCTTCTTCCATTTCCTTAACCCATGAAGGATCGTCAAGAGCTTCCTTTACATTTTGAGGTTCTATTTGAGATATGAGAGCAATATCATTTAGTTCCATTCTTCTTCTAGTTGATGATCTTGTGGTAACTCTTTGAGATAGATCTCCAATTATAAACTCTTGTGGATAGTTTTTCAAGAACTTCCATTCTCTGGGCCTAAATGTTGTGGGGACAGATCTGGTATTGGTTGGCTCAGCATTATTGGAAATTTCAGAACTATCTGCATCAGTAGGAGACAACATAGATTTGTCTCATTTATTTGGATCTGCAAAATCAGAGACAATATTCTCCAACAAAGGATCTGATTCGGCTTCACCTTGAGTTTCACTTGAGTTTTGTTCAGTTTCAATTCCTGCATCATTTTCTTTAAAAACACTTGAAACAGAGTTAAATTCACAAAAGGTAACATGCATGGTCTCTTCCATAGTCCTATGTTCACTTAGGTACACCCTATAAGCTTTACTTGTAGTTGAGTATCCTACAAAAATACCTTCATAAGACTTTGGATGAAATTTTCCAAGATTGTCTCTTGTATTTAAAATAAAATATTTACATCCAAAGATATGAAAATACTTAAAATTTAGAGGGGTTCCTTTCCATAGCTCATATGGGATTTTCTTTAAAAACTTTCAAATGATGGTTCGATTTAAAGTATAGCAAGCTGTGTTCACTACTTCAGCCCACAAGAATTTAGGTACATCATTATCACAAATCAACCCCGTATTTTTGAGGTGTTCTAGGACAAGAAAAGTTATGCGATATACCAAACTCATCACAAAAGGATTCAAAACCTTGATTTTTAAATTCCTTTCCATGATCACTTCTATTAGAAGCAATCTTCAAATCTTTCTTAATTTGAATCTTTTTGCACAAAGTAATGAAAGTTGAAAATGCATCATTTTTTTAGCTAAGAAAAGAACCCATCCAATCTTGTGTAATCATCAACTACTACCAAGCCATAGTGTTTGCCACTTAGGCTTTGAGCCCTAGTGGGACCAAAAAGATCAATATGTAGCAATTTCAATGGTCTTTTGGTTGAGATGTCATCCTTAGAAAGGCTTTTAGTTTGTTTAGCCAATTGACAAGCATCACAAGTAATATCTTTGTCAAATTGGATCTTAGGAAGACCTCTAACTAAATCCCTTTTCACAAGCTTAGAAATTTGAAACACGCTAGCATATCCCAATTTCTTATGCTACAACCATTTTTCGGATTCCATGGATGTAAAGTAAGCTACATTTTGTTCCTAAAGTTCCTCCAAGGTGAGACCATATACATTATTACATCTTTTAGCAATGAACAAAGTTTCACCCGACTTTTTACAAACAACTAAGCATTCCAACCTTTTGAAAATAATCTAATATCCTAAATCACATCGTTGACTAATGCATTGAAGATTATGTTTCAGTCCATCAACGAAAATACATTATCAATAAAGGTAGAAAAACTCTTACCAACCTTACATATGGCCACTATCTTTTCTTTTCTATCATCACAAAGCCTCCATCGTACTTGTTGAGTGATGAAGAAGGTAGACTTTCCTATCATGTTCCTTGATCATCGACTATCCACGTACGATAAGTCCTTCTTCGTTTTGGATGAATGCAAATCTGCAAACACTTTTAAGTGACCTTAGGTATCCAAATCATTTTTTATCTTTTGATGTTAAACCTTCTTGGTTATCCAAGAGCATTATATTTGCTAATTACTTTGTAAATTTATTTCCAATCTTTCTTTTAAAGATAAAACACTGAATAGATGTATGACCAAGTTTATTGCATGTATGACAAAAATTTCAGTTTGCTAATTTCTCAAAGTGATTTGAGGTTTGAAAGTTTTTGTTTTGGATGTTGAGACTTCATTTTCAAGACATGGTTTTTCAAAAATAATTTTATATTTGTCATGATATTAGTTCCGAGGGTTACTTGGAACTGTAGGTTGATCTCGGACGAAATCTTCTGTACTGGTAGGAGCTATTGTGTCCAACTTGTTGGACTTGGTGATGGTGTTGATCCTTCATCACCGGAGGGTGGTGGTACTAATACATGAAAACTTGTCTCTCAACAGATTTCCCTTCGGCAAGTATACCGAATTGTCGTCAAGTAAAACTCACAATAGAGTGAGGTCGAATCCCACAAGGATTGATTGGTCAAGCAATTTTAGTTAGAAGAATATGCTAGTTGAGCTAAACAGAATTTAGATTGAGATGCAGAAATTTAAATGACTGAAAAGTAAATAACAGAAATTAAAGTGCAGAATCTTAAATGGGGATTTGGGGTAATGAGCATGAAATTAAATGGCAGAAAGTAAAGAGACTGGGTAAGATTAGAATCTCTCTAAGCTTGAACAATTGTCCAATTCCTTGATTTAATTGCTCATGGGAAGAGATGAAGTGTGGTCACTAATTATCCACATGTATTTCTAAATCAAAGTGTTGGGAGGATTACATGTCACTATATCCGCCCAAACCCCAATTTGGTCCAACATGAGAAAGCATTTCTAGCATGATCTCCTCATCCCTTTTCCAAGGCTCAAAGGAGATCCAATTATGGAGAGTTTCTTTTCCAAGACAACTAACCAATTGAATTAAGATCGAAAGCTTTCTAGTAAGATCAAGAGAAAAGAAAGAAGAAGAAGAATGAAAACTATAATTGATCCATCAAATTACAACAGAGCTCCCTAACCCAATGAAAGGGGTTTAGTTGTTCATAGCTCTAGAAATGAAAAATGACAGAAAAGAAGAATCCATGCTAAAAGTGCAGAAAAGTAAATCTATAGAGAGTAGTTCCCAAAAGTGCCAAGCTTCTCTATAGTTCAAAACTACTCCTATATATACTACTCCTCTTGATCTTCTAGTGAGTTCTTCAAGTCTTGGATGTGGGCTTTGGATCTTGAGTTGAAGCAGTTCTCATCTTTAGTAGGCCCAACTTGCAGAGAAATATGAATCAGGCCTTGAGTTTTTAGTAAGATTTAACGTTGATTGCCATTGTGGGTTCGAGAACGTTAGTGGCATTCACTTTTTCCACTAATGTTCCAACCTCATATATCCACATTAAATCCAACGTTAGTGGTCTTAACGTGACCACTAACATTGCTTTCTCAAAACTTGGTTAACGTTATTGGGACTCACTTTTCCCAATAACGTTGGCTTGTACCCTTTCGCAAACATTAATGGGAATCACTTTTCCCATTAATGTTGCTTAGTGCCCCTATGTTCCTATGTTAGAGTCCACGTTAGTATAGCTAACATGACTCTTAATGTAGGTGTGATCCACCTTCGAGAGCGTTAGTGACACTCACCTTTGTCACTAACGCTCCAAATGCCATATTCTCTACGTTGGAACTCACGTTAACTAAGTTAACGTGGCTCTTAACGTAGTATTGATGCCACCTTCCAACGTTAGTGACAAAAGTGAGTGTCACTAACGTTGGCTCTTTGATCTCAACTCCACGTTAACTTTCACGTTAATAGTCTTAACGTGAAAGTTAACGTAGGCAATGCTAGTTGGTCTAACGTTAGTGACAAAAGTGAGTGTCACTAACGTTGGCTTTTGTTTTCCTCTTCCACGACGTGACTCTTAACGTGGATCATTGCCAAGTTCTCTAACGTTAGTGATGTTCACTTTTACCATTAACGTTGGAGTTCCTTTTTCTTCTACGTTAACTACCACGTTAACTTATTTAACGTGGCAAGTAACGTGAGCTTTGGATGGCTTCGCAGGCGTTATTGGTGATCACTTTTCTCATTAACGTTGCAAGCTTTACCATTCCACGTTAGTGTTCACGTTAACTAGGTTACGTGAATACTAACGTGGTTCTTCCTTGCTTCCTTTGCCTGAAATCAAGCAATTAAAGTGCATCAAAGCTCTAGCCAAAGTCATGAGATTATGCATCATCAATTTATCATGCAATTCTAGCAAAATACTCATGAAATTATGCAAAATTCACAAAAGTTGCTTGAATCAAGGTGTAAGTGTAATTTCATCCAAAACTTGCCTTATTCACTAAGAAAATGCATGAAACTACCCTAAAACAGTAAAAAAAAGGTCAGTGAAACTGGCCTAGATGCCCTGGCATCACAACACCAAACTTAAAGCTTGCTTGTCCCTAAGCAAGTACTGAAGCATAAGAAAAATGAAATGAAATAACAAGAAAATAAGATAGAAGTAGCATTCTTGGTTTATGGGGTTTCATGCATAGCAACTTAGGTTCTTTCCCTCTAGGTTTCAAGCCTTTATCAAATCCTTAGTCACCTTCTTGATTGCATCCTTTGAGGCTTCTTTCTTATTGATCCTTCCTTCTTTTTCAAAGTTATTTTTCTTTTTGCTAAGTGCTTTGTAAGAGGGCGACTCTTTATGATAAGCTTTCAGCCAACACTCCCAAACTAGTTGGTTTTAAGGTGCTAGGTGTTAAGACACCCCTAAGGACTTACTCCCTCAAGTCTCTTTCCCTTATACATACACACCACAGGCATATGGTTTGTTATTTTTCCTTTCTTGAGACCTTGGTGTCCAGCACCTCTTTGGGTTACTAAGTGTTTTGTATCAAAGGTTACTCTTGATAGTGGACTTTCAGCTGATAATCCCGGATTAGTTAATCCAAGTTACCAAGTGATAATGCACCCATAAGAGCTTATTCATCCAAGTATATCCTTTGTACATAAACACCACAGACATATGCCTCAGTTTTGAAACCCTTGATGCCTAGCATTGTTTCTTATTGTGTTTCTTTCCTTTTCACTTTTATTGCTCTTCCTCTTTTCTTATTGGGATCTTATTGTTTAGCTAGTCTCAAATGGTGTGTTTCAAACAAAGGACTTAGGATAGATAGTTGCTTTTTTTCCTTCTTTGGTGAACCAACTTAGCTTACTAATCAACCTACCACAAACATTCAGAATGCACTTCATAAAATAACTCCACCCTTGTTCTTTTCATAACATTTTCTTTTTGATTAACTTAAAGAGACAAGCATACAAGTAAGAAAGGTGAAAGTGAACATTCAAGACATTAGGCTAGCACATTAAAATTGTGAATAAAGGGGAACAAGTAAAAGATGCAAGTTCTATTCAATCATTTTTCACTTAGAGTTTTGCAGTTCGAGATGGGTTGAAATAACCTCATGATATCTTCCTTGGTATTCTCGTCCTAATAATTGCATCCCTGTCTGTTTCCTTGGATGATGGGGTATGCTCATTCCTTGAGATTGATTGAATTCCTGCAACACTATTGAAAGTTGCTTGTTCTCCAAGCACTTGGAAGAGGGTTAGCATGCATATATGTTTGTGAACTTCAGAACTTAACTTGGTGAGTGAACACCAAACTTAGTTCTTTGCTTACTTGACAAATTGGATGCATGTAAGAACCTTGTGTGCTTTTTATTAAGAAACAACTATGAGCTAAAAAAATAATCTATATCTTAGAGGCTAAGCCTCTGTCAAGTAGGTTCTCTAATTGCTAGAGGGATGCTTCATCACTAAGGATTGCAATGCACTCTTCAGTTGGAGTTTTGGTGGAACACCAAACTTAGAGCCCTATATTCACCCTTGAATTGTTTTTGGTGTGTAACACCAAACTTAGTTCCTCACACTATAGAGAATCCAACTTGAAATTTTTTTATTGAAAGACTTATGAAAAGAGAATTACCTTAGGTTGGGTTGCCTCCCAACAAAGCGCTTTTTTATAATCATTAGCTTGACGGTTGACCCTTGTCAGGGTGGTTGGTGGTGCTTGAAATCCTCTCCTCTTGTAGTGAACCTATGTCCATTGGCTTTGTTGATAAGCTCCATATGCTCCAAAGATAAGATTTTGTTGATAGTGTACACAGGAGGCAGCTGAGATGGAATAGTGGGAAGGTGAAGTGGTATAGATGGAAAGTATGTAGAGATCACTTCATCACCTGGAGAGAAATTTTCTGTAGGAATTTTCTTATTTCTCCATCTCCTTGGGACTTTCTTCTTTGTATCTCTTGATGCTTGCTTATTCTCTATAGCTCATTTCCTTAAAGGATCCTTGTTGTTTCCTCTGCATGAATATGGTGGTTCTGGTTCCCTTTGGATTACATTTGAATGAGGTTCTTCTTGAATATGTGACTTCCCATCCAATGTGGTTTCCAATTGTGTTGTTTGTGCTTCCTTGTTTGTTTCTTGCATCAGTGCTTCATTCTGCTCTTCTCTTAATTCTTTGTTTTCTTGACTTGATTCTTGTAAGAGGTTGAAAACATTGAAAGTGAGCTGCTCATCATGTATTCTCAGCACTAGCTTTCCTCGCTCTACATCTATGAGTGCTCTGGCTGTGGCTAGGAATGGTCTTCCCAGAATGATAGGATAAATAGGATTCTCATCCATTTCCAGAACAACAAAATCTGTGGGAAGATAGTAGCTTCCAACCTTAACCAGCACATTTTCAACTACTCCTATTGTTTGTTTTTGAGTTTTGTCAGCCAATCTGATAATTACATCAGTAGGAGTTAGTTCATTGATTTGGAGCTTCATCATGAGGGAGAGAGGCATTAAGTTGATGCTTGCTCCTAAGTCACAAAGCCCTTTGTCAATCATTGTTTCTCCTATGGCACAACGAATGTGGAAACACCCTGGATCCTCCTTCTTTGTCGGTGGCCCTGGTTGAATGAGAGCACTGCAATCCCTGTTCATCTTTATTGTTTGTCCACCCTTCAATGGACTTTTTCTGGCTAGTAGCTCCTTTATATACTTGATGTAGAAAGGCATTTGCTGGAGAGCTTTAATAAATGGTATATTTGCATCAAGAGATGCAAACATATCAAGGAACCTTGAGTACATTCTCCATGCTACACCACCTTTAAGCCTGTGGAGAAAAGGTGCATATGGGTTCAACACCTCCTTCTTCTTTAGCTCTTCCTTGGATGTAAGTTGAGTTGTATAGCTTCCTTCCTCCTGGCTTTCCTTTTGGTTATTTTGGAGGTGTTCTGCTCCATTCATACTCTCTTCATTACTTGTGGTTATCATTTTGCATTCTTCCCATCTCACCTTCTCTGTTTCTCCTCTTGGATTCTTCTCTGTATCACTGGGGAATTGGTGGACGAAATTGTGATCATCAATGTTGTATTTTTTGTTGTTGTATGGAATAATTATAATGGCTCTTTGTTATGTGTGGACACAACTCCGTTCAACTAACCAGCAAGTGTACTGGGTCGTCCATGTAATAAACCTTACGTGAGTAAGGGTCGATCCCACAGAGATTGTTGGTATGAAGCAAGCTATGGTCATCTTATAAATCTCAGTCAGGCGGATTATAATTGATTATGGATTTTCGAATAATAATAAAAAAGTAGGAAATAAGGATAAATAACATAGGATAGAAATACTTATGTAAATTAATGGTGGGAATTTCAGATAAGCGTATGGAGATACTGTGCCCTTTCTTTTTCTACTTTCCTACTTCTTCCTTCAATCCTTCTTACTCCTTTCCATGGCAAGCTGTATGTAGGGCATCACCGTTGTCAATGGCTACATCCCATCCTCTCAGTGAAAAAGGTCCAAATGCTTTGTCACAGCACGGCTAATCATCTGTCGGTTCTCAATCAGGTTGGAATAGAATCCCTTGATTCTTTTGCGTCTGTCACTAACGCCCAGCCTTCAGGAGTTTGAAGCTCGTCACAGTCATTCAATCTCAGAATCCTACTCGGAATACCATAGACAAGGTTTAGACTTTCCGGATTCTCATGAATGCCGCCATCTATCTAGCTTCTACCACGAAGATTCTGTTGGGGAATCTAAGAGATATGCGCCCGGCCTAGAGTAGAACGGAAGTGGTTGTCAATCACGCGCGTACATAGGTGAGAATGATGATGAGTTTCACGGATCATCACATTCATCAAAGTGTTGTTCAACGTATATCTTGGAATAAGAATAAAAGAGAATTGAATAGAAAATAATAGTAATTGTATTGAAACTTGAGGTACAGCAGAGCTCCACACCCTTAATCTATGGTGTGTAGAAACTCCACCGTTGAAAATACATAAGTGAAAGGTTCAGGCATGGCCGAATGGCCAGCCCCCATGGTCTAAGGACTAGGCGTCCAGAGATGTCTAATACCCTAGTAAAAAGTCCTATTTATAATAAACTAGCTACTAGGGTTTACATGAGTAAGTAATTGATGCATAAATCCACTTCCGGGGCCCACTTGGTGTATGTTTGGACTGAGCTTGGTCTATCCACGAGCTGAGGCTTTTATTGGAGTTGAACGCCAAGTTGTAACGTGTTTTGGGCGTTCAACTCTGGGTCGTGACGTGTTTCTGGCGTTTTACTCCAGACAGCAACATGGAACTGGCGTTGAGCGCCAGTTTACGTCATCAATTCCCGAATAAAGTATGGACTAGTATATATTTCTGGAAAGCTCTGGATGTCTACTTTCCAACGCCGATGAGAGCGCGCCATTTGGAGTTCTGTAGCTCCAGAAAATTCATTTCGAGTGCAGGGAGGTCAGATTCCAACAGCATCAGCAGTCCTTTGTTAGCCTCCTTCTCAGAGTTTTGCTCAGGTCCCTCAATTTCAGCCAGAAATTACCTGAAATCACAGAAAAACACAAAAACATATAGTAAAGTCCAGAAATGTGAATTTAACATAAAAACTAATGAAAACATCCTTAAAAGTAGCTTGAACTTACTAAAAACTACCTAAAAACAATGCCAAAAAGCGTATAAATTATCCGCTCATCACAACACCAAACTTAACTTGTTGCTTGTCCCCAAGCAGCTGAAAATCAATTAGGATAAAAAGAAGAGAATATACTATAAATCTCAAAATATCAATGAATATTAATTCTAATTAGATGAGCAGGACTTGTAGCTTTTTGCTTCTGAACAGTTTTGGCATCTCACTTTTTCCTTTGAAGTTTAGAATGATTGGCTTCTATAGGAACTTAGAATTTCAGATAGTGTTATTGATTCTCCTAGTTAAGTATGTTGATTCTTGAACACAGCTACTTTTATGAGTCTTGGCCGTGGCCCTAAGCACTTTGTTTTCCAGTATTACCACCGGATACATAAATGCCACAGACACATGACTGGGTGAACCTTTTCAGATTTGTGACTCAGCTTTGCTAGAGTCCCCAGTTAGAGGTGTCCAGAGCTCTTAAGCACACTCCTTTTGCTTTGGATAACGACTTTAACCACTCAGTCTCAAGCTTTTCACTTGGACCTTCATGACACAAGCACATGGTTAGGGACAGCTTGATTTAGCTCCAGAAAATTCATTTCGAGTGCAGGGAGGTCAGATTCCAACAGCATCAGCAGTCCTTTGTTAGCCTCCTTCTCAGAGTTTTGCTCAGGTCCCTCAATTTCAGCCAGAAATTACCTGAAATCACAGAAAAACACACAAACATATAGTAAAGTCCAGAAATATGAATTTAACATAAAAACTAATGAAAACATCCCTAAAAGTAGCTTGAACTTAATAAAAACTACCTAAAAACATCTCTGTGAGGTGTTTTGATGAGTTGCATTGTTGTTGGAGTTGAGTTTGTGGCATCTCTGATCTTGCCCTTGGTCTTGTTGGTTTCCCCATCCAAAGTTGGGGTGATTTCTCCATCCATAGTTGTAAGTTTTGGAGTATGGATCATGGACTTGTCTAGGTGAATTTCCAACATAGTTGGCTTGCTCCCAGTCAGCTTCTTCTCCTTTGTTTACTCCTTCTTGAGCTGATGATGAGGTGATGGCTGCTGCAACTTGGTTCTCCTCCACCTTCTTGGTAAGATCTGCTAGCTGCTTGGTGATCATCTTGTTTTGAGCTAACAATGCATCCATGTGGTTCAGCTCCATTACTCCTCTAGTGTTACTTCTTTCGGAGGCATAGAAGTAGTCATTTTCAGCAACTATTTCAGTGACATCTACGGCTTCTTCAATGGTTTTTTTCTTGTTTAGAGAGCCTCCTGATGAATGATCCATAACCTTCTTTGACTCATATGAAAGACCTTCGTAGAAGATGTGAAGTTAAACCCACTCATTAAATATCTCTGGTGGGCATCTCGTTGTTAGGTCTTTGAATCTCTCCCATGCTTCATAAAGTGTCTCACCATCTTGTTGTCTAAAAGTTTGCACCTCAGTTCTTAGCCTATTGATCCTTTGAGGAGGGTAAAATCTTGTCAGAAACTTATTCACCACTTCTTCCCAATTAGTTAAGCTCTCCTTTGGGAAGGATTCAAGCCATTTGGATGCCTTGTCCCTGAGTGAAAAAGGGAACAAGAGCAACCTATAGACAGCTGGGTGGACTCCATTGGACTTCACTGTGTCACAAATCCTCAGGAAGGTGGTTAAGTGTTGAGTAGGATCTTCTTGAGCACTTCCTCCAAATGAGCAATTATTTTGCACAAGAGTGATGAGCTGGGGTTTTAGCTCGAAATTGTTGGCATGTATGGTGGGCTTCTGAATGCTGCTTCCGCAGTTTCCTAGATTAGGATTGATATAGGATCCTAAAACCCTCCTTTCTTGCCCAGCCCGGTTTGCATGGCCTTCTCTGACATGATTATGAGCTTCTTCTTCATGATTATTCTCCATATTTTCTTCTAGGTTGGGTTCAAAATACTCTTCCTCTTCTTCTTCAGCACCAATAATCCTTTTCCCTCTTGCTTCCCTTCTTAGTCTCCAAAGGGTTCTTTCAGGTTCTGAATCAAAGGATGTTGAAACCCCTTCTCTTCTCCCTGTCATACAACAAACAGATTGCACAACAGGGGATAAAATGAAGAAACTATTCTTGTTAGAGTAATTGTTAGTGTGAGTGATGCAAATTATCAAATAGTTAGTGGGTTAGTGAGCAGAATTGTAATCAAAGGAAGAAAGAACGAAAAAAATAAAAGAGGGTTCAGGGGGTGAGGAAGAAATTAAAATAGACTAAAAGAAACTAACTGAATAAACTAAACAAAAAAAATGCTCAATCTAGTGATCTTCAAACCTAATCATTGTTGATTCAAAATCAATCCCCGGCAACGGCACCATAAACTTGATGCATGAAAACTTGTCTCTCAACAAATTTTCCTTCGGCAAGTATACCGAATTGTAGTAAAACTCACAATAGAGTGGGGTCGAATCCCACAAGGATTGATTGGTCAAGCAATTTTAGTTAGAAAAATATGCTAGTTGAGCTAAACAGAATTTAGATTGAGATGCAGAAATTTAAATGACTGAAAAGTAAATAACAAAAATTAAAGTGCAGAATCTTAAATGGGGATTTGGGGTATTGAGCATGAAATTAAATGGCAGAAAGTAAAGAGAATGGGTAAGATTAGAAATGGGAAAATCATTGGGTTCAGGAGATGTTGCATTCTCCGGATCAAGTTCATTCTCATATCTTCCTCAATCAGTGCATTCATTGATCTCCTTGGAAATCTTAAGTGATTGGATCCCAATTCCTTGGCAATCCAATCTCTCTAAGCTTGAACAATTGCCCAATTCCTTGATTTAATTGCTCATGGGAAGAGATGAAGTGTGGTCACTGATTATACCACATGTATTTCCAAATCAAAGTGTTTGAAGGATTACATGTCACTAGATCCGCCCAAACCCCAATTTGGTCCAACATGAGAAAGCATTTCTAGCATGATCTCCTCATCCCTTTTCCAAGGCTCAAAGGAGATCCAATTATGGAGATTTTCTTTTCCAAGACAACTAACCAATTGAATTAAGATCGAAAGCTTTCTAGTAAGATCAAGAGAAAAGAAAGAAGAAGAAGAATGAAAACTATAATTGATCCATCAAATTACAACAAAGCTCCCTAACCCAATGAAAGGGGTTTAGTTGTTCATAGCTCTAGTAATGAAAAATGACAGAAAAGAAGAATCCATGCTAAAAGTGCAAAAAAGTAAATCTATAGAGAGTAGTACCCAAAAGTGCCAAGCTTCTCTATAGTTCAAAACTACTCCTATATATACTACTCCTCTTGATCTTCTAGTGAGTTCTTCAAGTCTTGGATGTGGGCTTTGGATCTTGAGTTAAAGCAGTTCTCATCTTTAGTAGGCCCAACTTGCAGAGAAATATGAATCAGGCCTTGGGTTTTTAGTAAGATTTAACGTTGATTGCCATTGTGGGTTCGAGAACGTTAGTGGCATTCACTTTTTCCACTAACGTTCCAACCTCATATATCCACGTTAAATCCAACGTTAGTGGTCTTAACGTGACCACTAACATTGCTTTCTCAAAACTTGGCTAACGTTATTGGGACTCACTTTTCCCAATAATATTGGCTTATACCCCTTCGCAAACATTAATGGGAATCACTTTTCCCATTAACGTTGCTTAGTGCCACTATGTTCCTACGTTAGAGTCCATGTTAGTATAGCTAACGTGACTCTTAACGTAGGTGTGATCCACCTTCGAGAGTGTTAGTAACACTCACCTTTGTCACTAACGCTCTAAATGCCATATTCTCTACGTTGGAACTCACGTTAACTAAGTTAACGTGGCTCTTAACGTAGTAGTGATGCCACCTTCCAACGTTAGTGACAAAAGTGAGTGTCACTAACGTTGGCTCTTTGATCTCAACTCCACGTTAACTTTCACGTTAATAATCTTAATGTGAAATCGTAGGCAATGCTAGTTGGTCCAACGTTAGTGACAAAAGTGAGTGTCACTAACGTTGGCTTTTGTTTTCCTCTTCCACGTTAGAGCTCACGTTAACTAAGTTAACGTGACTCTTAACGTGGATCATTGCCAAGTTCTCCAACGTTAGTGATGTTCACTTTTACCATTAACGTTGGAGTTCCTTTTTCTTCTATGTTAACTACCATGTTAACTTAGTTAACGTGGCAAGTAACGTGAGCTTTGGATGGCTTCGTAGGCGTTGTTGGTAATCACTTTTCTCATTAACGTTGCAAGCTTTACCATTCCACGTTAGTGTTCACGTTAACTAGGTTAACGTGAATACTAATGTGGTTCTTCCTTGCTTCTTTTTCCCTGAAATCAAGCAATTAAAGTGCATCAAAGCTCTAGCCAAAGTCATGAGATTTTGCATCATCAATTTATCATGCAATTCTAGCATAATACTCTTGAAATTATGCAAAATTCACAAAAGTTGCTTGAATCAAGGTGTAAGTGTAATTTCATCCAAAAATTGCCTTACTCACTAAGAAAATGCATGAAACTACCCTAAAACAGTAAAGAAAAGGTCAGTGAAACTGGCCTAGATGCCCTGGCATCAGGTACCTACAAGGGACTCTGATGCTTAAGTTAGCAAGGGTCTTAAGAAGGTTTTTAGTAGAATCAGAGTATGAGTTATACTTGGGTGCTCCAGTGTATTTATAATGGTGTAGAGAGACCTTCCTTAGATAAGATAAGTTAGTTATCCTATCTTATGTTTTATCTTCGAGCGAGGCCATCTTATCTTTAAGGGAACTGCCTTCATCTCTCTAGGTTTGGGCCCTTTATTGGGCTTTCCTGGTAGTTTAGCCGAGCTATTTGAGAAGAGGTAGGATTGTCCTGACCTGAAGAGGTCCGTAGCTTTGTCGGTAGAACATCCCGGGTCGGACAGCTCGACCCAGGGTAAGAACAGTGCCCCTGCTCGAGCTCGGTCTTCCTTTTGAGGTCGAGTCTTTAGTTTTAGGACTTCGATCCTTCTCGGGTGAAATCGAATTCGAGCATTTCGTTGATTTTATCTTTTGTAGAGTTCCTTTTTGAATGCGAAACGTTTCTGTTCCGTTTCCTCTGAAAGCGTGCATTTTTGCATTAGTGTCCTGGCCTTGGGAATACGCGAGGGTTTTTAATGCCCTCATTAATTGGTTTTTTCTGCTCCATTTCTTTTGGCTTTTATTTTGAATTTTACTCTCAAGAAACATTTTTCTTCTTCTCTTGCTTTATGCTGTAACTTCCCTTTTTCTTCTCTCATTCTGTTTTTATCTGAAATCTTACGTTTTTTGTGTTTCCCCTTGCAATGTTATTTGGTGATCACAAGTGCTTTCTTTGTTTCCGACAACAATTTCTGGTGTCTTCGTCTTCAACCTCCTTCCGCACTTTTCTCTTTTTCCAGGTTGGTGTCACTTTTTCTTTCGTCGTCTATTTTTGCTGCTCTGTATTTGATTCTTTGGGTGAATTTTTTATTTTGATTGAGTGCATGTTGGAAAGCTTGAATCTTTGTATCTTATCACGCTCGGTTTATCACTATGATGCATGTTTTCTGGTTTTCCTTTTGACCTTATGTATGCTTCTGGGTGTATTTTCCTGGTTTGTCTCTTTTAGGGCTTCGTATGCTACTGCTACTTTTTGAACTGTTGTTTTTGAGAAAGGTTGCTCCTTTTGATGGCTTTTGTCGTATTGATCACTTTTCTTTGATGGAGATGATGTTTTTTTCTTTAATTTCTGCCCTTTTCTTCTTAGGACGCTGCTTTGTTGGGAGAGGGTTATTTTCTCTGATGAGGGTTTCGTTTTTAGCTGTTGTAGATTTTTCTAAGACTTTACTCTGTCATTGCCTCCAAATGATGCCCCTGGACCTTGGTGTGCGTCTTGGGGTCTTCCTTTTACTGTTTGTGTGCTCGAGGTCACGTTGTCCGAGTTGCTTCCATATTGCCCGAATTTGATTTTGGGTTAGTAATTCGTTTCCTTTTCTTTGTTTGTAGGATTAGTTGGCCATGTCATCTCGCAAAAATATTGTCGAGGCGTCTTCTAAGGTTCCTGAGGAGATGGCTGATTAAGTGGATTCTATGGTCCTTCTGTGTGTCTCGCTGGTTGACTCAGAATTTTGTCAACAACTTAGGCAATTTCATAGGATCTGTGGCAACAGTAGTGATGAGAAGAATTATGAGCTCGTATCTCCAACTTCTAAGGAAAGGGTCTATTTTTCTACCCGAATTGCTGGAGAGCTTCCTTTTTTCTATGCCTATGACTTCTTTTTTAGTCAAATGAATATTACTCTTCCTTTTACCCCTTTTGAGACCAACCTGTTATGGTCCTGTAATGTAGCTCCATCCCAACTTCACCCAAATTCCTGGGGTTTTATAAAAATCTTTTAGCTGCTGTGTCGTAAGTTCGGTATCTCTGCTTCGCAATCTCTCTTCTTTTATCTTTTCGTCTTGACAAAGCCTGGTATAGTGAAAAAGAAAGCCGTTTGGGTTTCTTTCCGAGCTTCCCATGGGAAAAAGGTTTTCTCCATGTTTGATGAATCTTTTCACGATTTCACAAATTACTTTTTTAGGGTCCGAGCTGTTGAAGAAGCTCGGCCCTTTTTTCTGGATTGAAATGATGAGCCCACCTTTCCTTTAGAATGGCAACAGAATGTAGTGGTATCGAGATATTCATGGGAGATGTTAGATGAGGCTGAACAAGCTTTTGTGACCGTGCTGGAAGAAAATTGGGGGCAGCCTCCTCATCTCGACACTAAGAAATTCTTAGCTAACACCTCTCTCCTCCGAGCTGAGCTGGGTAGTGGTCAATTTTTTGTTTTGGTTTTGCTTATCACTTTGTTGAGTTTGTCTCTTATGAGATCTTTTTCTGACTCGTAGCTTGGTTTCCTGCTGTGGTGTTTGTTTGCAGAGATGATTAAAAACAATGAATCCATAAAGGCCTTTAAAAGGGCAAGGAAGGCTACTGCAGCTCAGAATGCCTCGACCAAGGCGGCCGGGGAGGGGTCTTCTCAGGTTTCATCGAAGCCTTTGGTTTCGAGTTCTCTTGGGCCGAGGAGGGTTATCCCTACTCCTCGGGTTCGTTTGATTGATCCTTCACAAACTTTTGCTGGTAGCTCTTCTCCTTTCACAGCTCCTCCTCTAAAAAGACCTCAGACTGTCGAGCCTTTTAGTCTGGATGCTCCCGACTTTGATGCTATTGGGTTTGCAGATCAACAGATTGCTCCCTATGGTGTCATGCCTACTGATGATGTATCTATTCTTCATCATTTGGATTTTATTACTCGGAGTGGTATTAAACTGGCACACATGGGAGCGGCTTTATACCGAACTGCTCAAGACCTTCCTATCTATGCTACAATGGCCTTTATGGAGTAGGCAAAATCAGAGTTTGATCGGATTAAGGGTTTGAAAGAGGAGGTTGAGGTGAAAGTGACTGAGCTGGAGAAGGAGTTGGAGGGGGAAAAGACTCGGGCTATTGGTCTGGCAGCTGCTGTGCAACTAGCTGAGGATACGGCGTTAAAACATAAGGATAGCCATGTTACCACCTATAGAGAGATGATGGATCTCATGAACAGCGTGGAATCTGTCCAGACCGATTATACCGAACTTCAAACACCTTGTAGGCAGCGTTACTACTGCTTATGAGAATCTGAAGGAGCAAGTTCGAGTTCTTGCGCCAGAGCTCGACCTTTCCCTTTTTAGCCTAGACAACATTGTTAGGGACGGTAAGATTGTTCCTGATGACCCTGATGATGATGATGATGACCGTCCTTCACTGCCTGCCACCAAGACCTCTATTGTACCGACCTCTCTAACTTCCACTACTGAGATCAACCGCCCTGAGTTAGAACCGGATTGTCAAATCTTGAACTGGGATGATGGGACGGTGGATGCAGTGCCTCTTCAAACTCGTCCTCCTTCACCCCGTGTTGATGCTGTTGAGAAGCCTTCAGATGTTAGCTAAATTCTCTAATTGCTTGTGTAGATAGCCCAACTTGTGGGCTTTTTTTAAACTCTTTATCTTGTAAATGATGTTTTGCTGACTGTTGATACCCTTTAAGTTGCCTGTTTAGCAACTTTTATTTGAAAAACAAAGTAGCTTTTGATCTTATGGGGCTGATTCTGGTGGCCTCTGAAGTTTGCTATTTATCCTAACTAGTAGTTTTTATATCATGCATGTTAGCATTCGGCTTGGTACCTTTCTAGGTTTTGGGAGTGTTAGAACTTTTCTTTGTCTGACCTCTTTGGATTGGCTTGATTCTTTTGCCTGATGTTATTTCCAGCAACTCATTTTGTTCTTTGTTCAGTTTGCTGCGGTTGCCGATTTGGTTATGTTGATTTTGTCCAAAGAGTTGTTAGTAACCCTCTTTTTTGGACCTTGTTCAGGTCTCTTTCAGGGTTACTTTTGTAACTTTATGTTTCGGGCCGACTTCGCCACATCGGGTCCTGCGGAGCTATTTTGTAATCCTCTTTCTTAGACCTTGTTCAGGTCTCTTTCAGGGATTACTTTTGTAGCTTTATGTTTCGAGCCGACTTCGCCATGTCGGTTCCTATTGAGTTATTTTGTAATCCTCTTTCTTGGACCTTGTTTAGGTCTCTTTCAGGGATTACTTTTGTAGCTTTTATGCTTTAGGCCGACTTCGTCACGTCGGGTCCTGCGGAGCTATTTTGTAATCCTCTTTCTTGGACCTTGTTCAGGTCTCTTTTAGGAATTACTTTTTGTAGCTCGTTATTTCGGGCCAACTTTGCTACATCGGGCCTTGCTGAGTTATTTTGTAATCCTCTTTTTGGGACCTTGTTCAGGTCTCTTTCAGGGATTACTTTTATAATTTTTATGCTTTAGGCCGACTTCGTCACGTCGGGTCCTACGGAGCTATTTTGTAATCCTCTTTCTTGGACCTTGTTCAGGTCTCTTTTAGGGATTACTTTTGTAGCTCGTTGTTTCAGGCCGACTTTGTTACGTCGGGCCTTGCTAAGTTATTTTGTAATCCTCTTTCTTGGACCTTGTTCAGGTCTCTTTCAGGGATTACTTTTATAACTTTTATGCTTTAGGCTGACTTCGTCACGTCGGGCCCTTCTAAGTTATAGTAATCCTCTTTTATAGGGCTGGCCAAACCTCTTTCAAGGGATTTACTTATAACTTCGGTTGCTGTGACTGGTCCAACTTCCTTATGTCGGCCAGTCTTTAAGTTATTTTATAGCAATCCATTTTATTAGGACCTCGTCAGGTCCTTTCTATGGATCACTTTCTATAACTTCTTGCATTATTCTATTTTCATCTTTGCCAATTTTGTAGAGATTGGGTTTTACCCTCGTTTGATCGACCTTTTAATGAATTTAGTGAATTTGACTTTCACTTTCTGCCGATCTGTAGCTTTATAATCGGATGATGAATGTTTCAGATTAATACGGCTTGAGCATTTGTAGAAGATCTAAATAGGTTTTATTCAAAAGAAAATGCAAATATATACATGCGGGAGGTTAATTCTCTTAGTCGGGTGATTTGTAGGTCTTGGCTTGGCGCCTTATTAAAAAACCTTTTCAGGAAAAAGAGTGCGCCTTATCCTAAGATCCTTTATCATCCCTAACTATAGTACCTTCTTAGGTTGCAGGCATGCCACAACCTAGGAAGCTCTCGCCCATCGAGTTCGGACATCTGTAGTAGCCCTTTCCAAGTACTTCTATGACTTAGTAGGGTCGTTGATAAACCACAATTTTATGGTTTACAATGTGTTTAATTGTGTGGTTTTATCATGATCTTTACCCACTTATTCATGTATTTAGCATGTATTTATATTTCCTTCCTAAAATTATTACATGATTGAAAACATGCTTCTTTGGTCTTAATTTAGCTAATCTTAATTCTCTCTTATTACTATTCGATGCATTGATCTGTGTGTTAAGTGTTTCAGGCTTCATAGGGCAGGAATGGATTAGAGGATGAAAAGGAAGTGTGCAAAAATGGAAGGAACACAAGGAATCGAGGAGGTGACCAGTGAGAAGTCACGCGGTCGCATGGCTCACGCGACCGCGTGAAATGGAAGAAATCGGAGTGACGTGATCGCGTGCCTTATGCGACCGCATAGATTGGAAGCTGCATATACGACGCGAATGCGTGGATGACGCGGACACGTGATACGAAAAATGCTAAGTGACGCGGTCGCGTGGATGACGCGGACGCGTGACAGGCGCGATCTGCAGAATTACAAAGTCGCTGGCAGAGATTCTGGGCCTCATTTCAACCCAGTTTTCGGCCCAGAAACACAAGTTAAAGTCAGGGAACTTGCAGAGACACTTCAGAAGCTCTCATAATTCACTTTTCATGTTTTAGATGTAGTTTTAGAGAGAGAGGTTCTCTCCTCTCTCTTAGGATTAGGATTTAGGACTTCTCTTAGTTTTAGGAGTGACTCTAATCCCAGGTTCAATGTTCCCTTAAAGTATTTTCTACTTTTATTTATTTTATTTTATTACTCCATTTCTTATTTACATCTCAATTGGCTTATGGCTTTCATGTTATGATTTTCTTTGAATTAATATTATTTGAGGTATTTCAGTTATTATTGCTTTCTTTTATTTACATGATTATTGCTTTCCATTTGAAGGCATTTTTATTCCAGTAGTTTCAATTTCCTTTCCTTTTGGTTTTGGTTAAGAAATCAGTAACTCAGGAAGTTATCCAACTCAACAGCATAATTGATCATTGTTATCTCCTCTAATTGAATTGAACTTCAATAATCCCAATCTTTTCTTAGGAATTAACTCGGATTTGAAGATCAAACTAATTAGTCACTTGACCTTCCTCTGCTTTAAGTAAGGGTTAACTAAGTGAAATTAAGATTCAATTTTTATTATCATTGATAAGGATAATTCGGTCTGGACTTCCAATTTCTTATACCTTGCCAAGAGATTTTATTGTTATTATTTTATTTTATTTTATTTGTCATTCAACATATTCCCTCCTTACCTCCTAAACTCCAATTTACAACTCATAACCAATAATAAGAACATACCTCCCTGCAATTCCTTGAGAAGACGACCCGAGGTTTAAATACTTGGTTAACAATTTTTAAGGGGTTTGTTACTTATGACAACCAAAACATTTGTACGAAGGGATTTCTATCGGTTTAGAGACTATATCTACAACGCGACTGTTTTTATGAAATTCTTTACTGGCAAAAATCCTAACGTCAAAATGGCGCCGTTGCCGGGGAAATTGCAAACGTGTGCCTTATTATTGGTTATTGTAAATATAAAAAAAATTTCTTTTGCTTGTTTATTTATTTTTGTTTTTAATTTTTATTGATTACTATGAATTCTCACCCCTCTGGTTTAAAGTTTGGTTCCAATGCTGTTGTAAGGAATGGAAACTATAATGAAAATAGGCATCAAGGTTGGAACAATCAAAGATGGGAGGAGCCACAAGGATTTGATCAACCCTCATGGCAACAACCACCTCCAATGGACTATCAACAACCACCACCATATGCCTATGAACCCTTTCCTCAACATAACTTTAGACCACCACACTCACAAGCCCCTTTCCGCCATTCACCTCCATATAACCCCAACCCTCAACCACCATACCAACTACCTTATGAGCCATATGAACCATATATAGAACCACCCCAATTCCAACCCAATTACTCACAAGAACCACCACTTCAATATTCACCATCTCCATATCCACCAATCCAAGAGCACGATGATCCTATTTATGAAAGCCGAGTGCATCAAGAGACAAAGGATCGTCTCAAGGAAACAGTGAATCGATGTCAGGCAACCATTCATCTCCTCTATTTCTTCTTCTTCTACTCTCTTCTTCCTTCTTTTGCTCGAGGACGAGCAAACCTTCTAAGTTTGGTGTGGTAAAAGCATTGCTTTTTGTTTTTCCATAACCATTTATGGCATCTAAGGCCGGAGAAACCTCTAGAAAGAGGAAAGGGAAGGCAAAAGCTTCCACCTCTGAGTCATGGGAAATGGAGAGATTCATCTCAAGGGTGCATCAAGACCACTTCTATAAAGTTGTGGCCAAGAAGAAGGTGATCCCTGAGGTCCCTTTCAAACTCAAAAAGAGTGAATATCTGGAGATCCGACATGAGATCCGAAGAAGAGGTTGGAAAGTTCTTACCAACCCCATTCAACAAGTCGGGATCTTAATGGTTCAAGAGGTCTATGCCAATGCATGGATCACCAAGAACCATGATCAAAGTGTGAACCCGGACCCAAAGAATTGGCTTACAATGGTTCGGGGGAAATGCTTAGATTTTAGTCCGGAAAATTTAAGGTTGGCATTCAACTTGCCCATGATGCAAGGAGATGAACACCCCTACACTAGAAGGGTCAACTTTGATCAAAGGTTGGACCAAGTCCTCATAGACATTTGTGAAGAGGGCACTCAATGGAAGAGAGATTCAAGAGGGAAGCTGGTTCAACTGAGAAGGCATGACTTCAAGCCCGTGGCTAGGGGATGGTTGGAGTTTATCCAACGCTCAATCATTCCCACTAGCAACCGGTCCGAAGTTACTATAGACTGGGCTATCATGATTCATAGCATCATGATTGGAGAGGAAGTAGAAGTTCATGAGGTTATATCCCAAGAACTTTATAAGGTGGCGGACAAGTCCTCTACCTTGGCAAGGTTAGCCTTCCGTCATCTCATTTGTCACCTCTGTTATTCAGTCAGAATTGACATAGAGGGAGACACTCTCATTGATGAGGACAAGCCCATCACTAAGAAAAGGATGGAGCAAACAAGAGATCCCACTCATCATGAAATCCCTGATATACCTCAAGGGATGCACTTTCTTCCACAAAACTATTGGGAGCAAATCAACACCTCCCTAGGAGAATTGAGTTCCAACATGGGACAACTAAGGGTGGGGCACCAAGAACATTCCATCCTCCTCCATGAAATTAGAGAAGATCAAAGAATCATGAGAGAGGAGCAACAAAGACAAGGAAGAGACATTGAGGAGCTCAAGCACTCCATAAGATCTTCAAGAGGAAGAACAAGCCGCCATCACTAAGGTGGACCCGTTCTTTAACTTCCTTGTTCTTTATTTTCCTGTTTTTCGAATTTTCATGCTTATGTTCATCTATGTTTGTGTCTTATGATCATTAGTGTCTTAGTGTCTATGCCTTAAAGTTATGAATGTCCTATGAATCCATCACCTTTCTTAAATGAAAAATGTTCTTAATTGAAAAAGAAAAAAATTACATGAATTTTGAATTTTATATCATATTAATTATTTTAATGTGGTGGCAATACTTTTGATTTTTGAATGTATGCTTAAACAGTGCATATGTCTTTTGAATTTGTTGTTCATGAATGTTGGCTCTTGAAAGAATGATGAAAAAGGAGACATGTTACTGAGGATCTGAAAAATCATAAAAATGATTCTTGCAGTAAGAAAAAGCAGTGAATACAAAAAAAAAGAAGAGGGAAAAAGAAAAAAAATAAAGTCATGATCCAAGGCAAAAAGAGTGTGCTTAAGAACCCTGGACACCTCTAATTGGGGACTCTAGCAAAGCTGAGTCACAATCTGAAAAGGTTCACCCAGTTATGTGTCTGTGGCATGTATGTATCCGGTGGTAATACTGGAAGACAGAGTGCTTTGGGCCACGGCCAAGACTCATAAAGTAGCTGTGTTCAAAAATCATCATACTTAACTAGGAGAGTCAATAACACTATCTGGATTTTGAGTTCCTATAGAAGCCAATCATTCTGAACTTCAAAGGATAGAGTGAGATGCCAAAACTGTTCAGAGGCAAAAAGCTAAAAGCCCCGCTCATCTAATTAATATTGATCTTCATAGATGTTTTTGGAATTCATTGCATATTCTCTTGTTTTTATCTTATTTGATTTTTAGTTGCTTTGGGACAAGCAACAATTTAAGTTTGGTGTTGTGATGAGCGGATAATTTATACGCTTTTTGGCATTGTTTTTAGTATGTTTTTAGTATGTTTTAGTTAGTTTTTATTATATTTTTATTATTTTTTATTTAAAATTCACTTTTCTGGACATTACTATGAGTTTGTTTGTTTTCTGTGATTTCAGGTATTTTCTGGCTGAAATTGAGGGACCTGAGCAAAAATCTTATTCAGAGGCTGAAAAGGACTGCAGATGTTGTTGGATTCTGACCTCCCTGCACTCGAAGTGGATTTTCTGGAGCTACAGAAGCCCAATTGGCACGCTCTCAATTGCGTTGGAAAGTAGACATCCTGGGATTTCCAGAAATGTATAATAGTTCATACTTTGCCCGAGATTTGATAGCCCAAACAGGCGTTCCAAGTCAGCTCAAGAATTCTGGCGTAAAACGCCGGAACTGGCACAAGAATGGGAGTTAAACGCCCAAACTGGCACAAAAGCTGGCGTTTAACTCCAAGAAAAGTCTCTACACATGAAAGCTTCAATGCTCAGCCCAAGCACACACCAAGTGGGCCCGGAAGTGGATTTTTATGTCATTTACTCATCTTTGTAAACCCTAAGCTACTAGTTCTCTACAAATAGGACCTTTTGCCATTGTATTTAGAGATCTTTCGATCATGTTTTTATGATTGAACCCTCTTTGGGAGGCTGGACATTTGGCCATGCCTAGACCTTGTTCTTATGTATTTTCAACGGTGGAGTTTCTACACACCATAGATTAAGGTGTGGAGCTCTGCTGTACCTCGAGTATTAATGCAATTACTATTGTTCTTCTATTCAATTCAGCTTATTCTTGTTCTAAGATATTCATTCGTACCCAAGAACATGATGAATGTGATGATTATGTGACGCTCATCATCATTCTCACTTATGAACGCGTGCCTGACAACCACTTCCGTTCTACAAGCAAACAAGGCTTGAATGTTTATCTCTTGGATTCCTTAATCAGAATCTTCATGGTATAAGCTAGAATTGATGGCGGCATTCAAGAGAATCCGGAAGATCTAAACCTTGTCTGTGGTATTTTGAGTAGGATTCAAGGATTGAATGACTGTGACGAGCTTCAAACTCCTGAAGGCTGGGCGTTAGTGACAGACACAAAAGAATCACTGGATTCTATTCCAACCTGATTGAGAACCGACAGATGATTACTCGTGCTATAACAGAGCGCTTTGAACATTTTCACTGAGAGGACGGGATTGTAGCCACTGACAACGGTGATGCCCAATATACAGCTTGCCATGGAAAGGAGTAAGAAGGATTGGATGAAGACAGTAGGAAAGCAAAGAGACGAAAGGGACAATGCATCTCCATACGCTTATCTGAAATTCTCACCAATGAATTGCATAAGTATCTCTATCTTTATTTTATGCTTTATTCATAAATCATCTATAACCATTTGAATCTGCCTGACTGGGATTTACAAGATGACCATAGCTTGCTTCATACCAACAATCTCCGTGGGATCGACTCTTACTCGCGTAAGGTTTATTACTTGGATGACCTAGTGCACTTGCTGGTTAGTTGTGTGAAGTTGTGATAAAGAGTTGAGATTGCAATTGAGCGTACCATGTTGATGGCACCATTGATGATCACAATTTCGTGCACCAATGGGTCTAGGAAGTTGTTTGGCCGCTTACGTGAGAATTCAGACTGCTTGTCACCCGGATGGAACAATATTGCTCAACCAAAAGACAGGTGTAAAGGCAAGGTCTGGGACCCTGGAATCCATTCTACCAATCACCACTCTTGGGGCCTTGTCACTTGCTTCAACTTGCTTGAAGGCTTTCTGCGCCTAGTTTGGGATCCCGGAGGCTATTGGAAGTACAAACATTGGTGGGGATTCTTGGATCAGTACAAGCACAAGCCACCATAGCAGGAAGCTCATCAAACGTCCAACTTAAGGACTTTAACTAAAAGTGCTAGGTGGGAGACAACCCACCATGGTATGATTGTTTCTTTTTTATTTTTATTTAGTTTTATTTATTTTCTAGTTTTATTTTATTTTATTTTATTATATTGAACCAGGAGTTTTGCATCACATTCATATTAACACTGCATTCTTCATTTTTCAGAAAAAAGGGGGATTTTCGCACGCGACGCGACAGCGTCGCCGACGCATCCGCGTCGTATGTGCGTTTGGAAGAAAATAAGGTTGAACAGAGAGTCACGCGAAAGCGTGGCTGGAGGCGCGCTAATGGCACAAATTGATCCACGCGACCGTGTCGCTGACGCGTCCGCGTCACATGAGGAACATACCTTCCACGCGACCCGTCACCCACGCGGCCGCGTGACCTGTAAATCGACGTAAAAGGGTGTATGGCCGAAAGTTATGCTGGAATTGGGCTGAATTCATGCTAGAAGCCCACGCCCTCCGACGCAAATGCGTATCCCACGTGGCCGCGTCATTTTCCAAAAATGGCCATCCACGCTATCGCGTCACCCAAAATTTGGCAAAAATAAGATCTTGAACAGAGACTTATGCGAGCGCGAGGCTGCCCTCGCGCCAGTAGCATAAACCGTGTCACGCGACCGCGTGACCGACGCGACCGCGTCGATTAACTTAAAGGGCAAGTCACGCGACCGCGTGCCCCACGCGTCCGCGTCGCTTGCGCCGCACACCTTAACCTAATATGCCAAAATATTTTATCTTTTCTTCCCCAATCCTAATTTTTCCTCCCCCCCTTTTCTTACTTACTTCTTCTTCCCTTCTTCCCCTTCTCATTCTTCTTATCTTTCATTTTCTCTTACTTAATTGCATACTTTCATTCATTGCATTATTTTCATTGGTGTTGGAATTTTATTTAGGTCATTGTTTTTATATATTTTTGCGGATTATTTGACAATTATATATTACTTTTTAAAGGGTTGCTTGCATGTTCAATTTAATACTTTCAACCAGCTTATTTACCATGCATGCTATGTGCTTGTGAAAACGCCCGTATGGCATTGTACACTATTTTTAAGATTTCTTTTAATCTTCTACTATAAATGCTTGCTTTTCACACAACCCTTTTTATATTTTATTAATTAAATATAATTGTCATTACAAATGTTATTGTTAGTTTCTTACGACTAACAATACATTAAAGCTTTTGATGCTTGATCTCTGCTACTCATGCCCTTGCCGGCATGCTAATCAATATCTTGCATCCAATACTCCCCATGCCTTGCTATATTTCCATTGATGAACTGATCACATGGAATCGCGACCATGTCTTCCATTCACTATTTTCCTTACTTGGCATGATATTCACTCGTACCGCCCTCCTCATTGCTCTACACCTTTGACTTCACATCCCTTTCTCTTCTCCCTTTTTCAGGCTGGCCACCAGAACGGGTAAGGAGAAAGCTTCTACAACGAGCAACAGCTGAGGAACCACAACACCCGCCCACCTGTACTTCTCAGCATGCACTGAGGACGGTGCAATCTTTAAGTGTGGGGAGGTCAATACCGATCTCCATGGGTTAGTTAGCCCCTTCTCAACCCAATTTTTGTTTTTTATTGTTGCATTTGCATGTTTGTTTCTTTTTGTACATATTTTACCACTTGGTTAAAGTAATATTTTCTTTTTCAAGAAATTTTTATATAGTATTTCACTAATTTGAATAAAACTTTTTGAAAAACTTGTTTGAAGAAATATTATTTTGGAACATAGTTTAGAGCTTGAACACACAAAACCAGTGAGATTTTGAGCCTATTTGATTGGTTGCATTTTATCAACCAATATTTTATTTTTGGTGTGTGTTTTTCTCTCTAAAATTATGATCTTTGTCTTGCTTAATTCTATATTTCCATTATTTGATGTATGCATGCACTTATATGATTGAAGCCTTGTTTCACTAAGCCTACATACCCTTATGGCCTTACCTTTTATTATCCTTTGCAAACCCATGTTGAGGCTATTTTACCCCTTGTTCTTTACTTTAGCTCATCACTAACTCTAAGCGGAAAAAACAATAGTGTCCCTAATTTGAATCCTTGATTAGCTTAGACTAGTGAGAATGCTCATGAATTAAGTGTGGGAAAAAGTGGGTTTGGAAATGTTTGGTTTGGAAATTGAGTATGTTAGACTTTGTGTGAAAATATGAAAAATGCTAAGAACATGTTTATGCATTCAAAACCTTAATCATATGCATTAAAAAAAAGCAAGTAATAAAAGGGGACAAAATGCACCAAAATAAATAAGTGAAGTCAATGCATATGAGTTGTACTAAAAACTTGGAATGCATAAATATGTAGTAAACACAGTTGATGGGAAGTTAGATTTTGTATTTTAATTAAATGGATTGTCTTAAGTTAGGTGGAAAGTTTATGTTAATTAAGGATTCAAATTTTAGTCTACTTGGCCAAATACAATCCTACCTTGACCCTAACCCCATTACAACCCTTAAAAGACCTCTTGATTTGTGTATTGGTGCATTAGATTTTTGTTGATTATTAGATGAAGAGCAAGTTAGAGAAAGCAAGATTAGTAGAGAATTGAGAGAATTGACCCTAGACACTTGAGAGTTAGAATGATATACACTACTAGTAAGGGTTCAGTGCTCAATTCTATGTTCCCTGCTTTCATGAGCTATCTTTTTCTTGCAAGTTATTTGTATTGTATTTTGTGATTTGAATTAGTGAAATCCAGTTCATACTTGTTCTTGAAAGAATTATTTGCTTTTTCACCAAGACGGTAGAATCATCTTTGCATGTAGTTGCATTCAAATTCATAGATTGCATTGCATGAATCTTGCCTTTCCCTACTCATTTATTTGGTCTCCTAGAGTTTAGCATGAGGACATGTTAATGTTTAAGTGTGGGGAGGTTGATAAACCACTATTTTATGGTTTACAATGTGTTTCATTATGTGGTTTTATCATGATCTTTACCCACTTATTCATCTATTTAGCATGTATTTATATTTCCTTCCTAAAATTATTACATGATTGAAAACATGCTTCTTTGGTCTTAATTTAGATAATCTTAATTCTCTCTTATTACTATTCGATGCCTTGATCTGTGTGTTAAGTGTTTCAAGCTTCATAGGGCAGGAATGGATTAGAGGATGAAGAGGAAGTGTGCAAAAATGGAAAGAACACAAGGAATCGAGGAGGTGACCAGCGAGAAGTCACGCGGTCGCATGGCTCATGCGACCGCGTGAAATGGAAGAAATCGGAGTGACGCGATTGCGTGCCTGACACGACCGCGCAGATTGGAAGCTGCATATACGACGCGAATGCGTGGATGACGCGGACGCGTGATACAAAAAACGCTGAGTGACGCGGTCGCGTGGACGACGCGGACGCGTGACATGCGCGATCTGCAGAATTACAAAAGTCGCTGGCAGAGATTCTGGGCCACATTTCAACCTAGTTTTCGGCCCAGAAACACAGATTAAAGTCAGGGAACTTACAGAGACACTTCGGAAGCTCTCATAATTCACTTTTCATGTTTTAGATGTAGTTTTAGAGAGAGAGGTTCTCTTCTCTCTCTTAGGATTAGGATTTAAGACTTCTCTTAGTTTTAGGAGTGACTCTAATCCCAGGTTCAATGTTCCCTTAAAGTATTTTCTACTTTTATTTATTTTATTTTATTACTCCATTTCTTATTTACATCTCAATTGGCTTATGGCTTTCATGTTATGATTTTCTTTGAATTAATATTATTTGAGGTATTTCAGTTATTATTGCTTTCTTTTATTTACATGATTATTGCTTCCCATCTGAAGGCATTTTTATTCCAGTAGCTTCAATTTCCTTTCCTTTTGGTTTTGGTTAAGAAATCAGTAACTCAGGAAGTTATCCAACTCAACAGCATAATTGATTATTGTTATCTCCTCTAATTGAATTGAACTTCAATAATCCCAATCTTTTCTTAGGAATTAACTCGGATTTGAAGATCAAACTAATTAGTCACTTTACCTTCCTCTGCTTTAAGTAAGGGTTAACTAAGTGAAATTAAGATTCAATTTTTATTATCATTTATAAGGATAATTCGGTCTGGACTTCCAATTTCTTATACCTTGCCAAGAGATTTTATTGTTATTATTTTATTTTATTTTATTTGTCATTCAACATATTCCCTCCTTACCTCCTAAACCCCAATTTACAACTCATAACCATTAATAAGAACATACCTCCCTGCAATTCCTTGAGAAGACGACCCGAGGTTTAAATACTCGGTTAACAATTTTTAAGGGGTTTGTTACTTGTGACAACCAAAATGTTTGTACGAAGGGATTTCTGTCGGTTTAGAGACTATATCTACAACGCGACTGTTTTTATGAAATTCTTTACTGGCAAAAATCCTAACGTCAGTCGTTTCCAGTTTGCTGCCAGCTTTCCTTCTCCAGGTCGGGTTGTTCTGATATCATTTCAGATTAGGATGAGGTCGTTCTCAGCAAAAACTCGCTATACTACCTTTTAATTGTATCTCGCAGCCATTCATCGTTTTAATGCTTCTTCCTTAATCTGAGCTCTTTTTCGGACTTCTGGAAGTAGGTCGAGTTCTTCCCTTTGAAGTTGGGATTTGGCTTCTTCACTATAGTGGATCACTCTAGGCGACCTTTCTTCAATCTCCACTGGGATCATTGCCTCAATTCCGTACGCTAATCGGAAGGGTGATTCCTTTGTGGTGGAATCTGGCGTTGTTCGATATGCCCATAAGACTTGTGGGAGCTCCTCGGCCCAAGCTCTCTTTGCGTCCTGTAATCTCCGTTTCAGCCCGGCCAGTATGACCTTGTTGGTAGCTTCGGCTTGTCCATTGGCTTGGGGATGTTCTACGGAAGTAAATTGTTGTTTTATATTCAAGTCAACCGCTAGCTTTCTGAAGCCCGTGTCTGTGAACTGGGTACCATTTTCCGTGGTGATGGAGTATGGAACTCTGAACCTCGTGACAATGTTCCTATATAAGAATTTTTGACTCTTTGAGAAGTGGCATTAGCTAGGGGTTTTGCCTCGATCCATTTTGTGAAATAGTCTATCCCTTCTATGAGGAATTTAACTTGTCCCACTCCCTGAGGGAAGGGCCCAAGAAGATCGAATCCCCATTTTGCGAATGGCCGAGGTGAGGTCACACTGATGAGCTCCTCTAGTAGGGCGATGTGAAAGTTTGCATGTTTCTGGTATGATGGACATGTCCTTACGAACTTCGTGGCTTCCTTTTGTAAGGTTGGCCAATAGAACCCTGCTCGAAGTACTTTTTTGGTAAGTGCATGTGCTCCGAGGTGATTCCCACAAATGCCACTGTGCATTTCTTCTAGAACTTCCTTTGTGATAGAAGTTGGTACGCATTTTAACAACGGTGTTGAAATCTTTCTTCTGTATAGAGTATTGTTTATGATAGTGTAGTGTTGTGCTTCCCGCTTCAACCTCTTTGCCTCCTTTTTCTCTGTAGGGAGTGCTTCTATTTTGAGGTAGTTAATTGTGGGAGTCATCCATCCTTGATCCTGACCTGTTATGGCCAGGATTTTTTCTTCTTCCGAGATTGATGGATTCTACAGAATTTCTTGGATGAGGCTTCTATTGTTGCCCCCTGGTTTGGTGTTGGCTAGCTTTGAGAGTGCGTCAGCTTAGGTATTCTGTTCTCGGGGTATGTGACGAATCTCATATTCTCTGATTTGTCCGAGCTGTTCCCTAGTTTTGTCCAAGTACTTTTTCATGGTGGGATCTTTGGCTTGGTAGCTTCCTTTTATTTGCGAAGTGACTACCTGTGAGTCGCTGAAGATGATAAGCTTTTGAGCTCCAACCTCCTTAGCCAGCTTCAAACCCGCTAGCAGTGCCTCATATTCCGTTTGGTTGTTTGAGGAAGGGAACCCGAATTTAAGGGAAAGTTCGATTTGGGTTCTTTGGTCGCTTTCAATTATCATACCTCCGCCGCTTCCAGTTTTATTTAAGGAACCGTCCACGTAGAGATTCCATTCTGTGGGGATTTCTGGTGTGTCTGTAAATTCTACAATGAAGTCAGCTAGGTATTATGATTTGATGGCTGTCTGAGTTTCGTAGTTAAGATCGAATTCGGACAACTCGACTACCCATTGTAAGATTCTTCCTGCCAGGTCTGTTTTTTGTAAAATCCCTTTTATGGGCTGGTTGGTTCGAACCCTAATGGTGTGGGCTTGGAAGTATGAATGGAGTCGTCGAGATGTTAGTATAAGAGCGTAGGAAAACTTTTCTATTTTTTGGTAGTTCATCTCGGCTCCTTGTAATGCTTTACTGATGAAGTATACGGGTTGTTGCCCACTGTTGTCTTCTCGGACTAGTGCTGAGGCCACTGTCCGACTTCCTACCGCGAGGTACAATACGAGTGGTTCTCCTTCCCGTGGCCGAGTTAGGATAGGTGGCTGTCCTAGGAACCTTTTGAAATCATGGAAGGCTTGCTCGCACTCCGTTGTCCATTCAAACTTCTTTCCCTTCCTTAGAGTGGCATAGAAGGGAAGAGATCTTATTGCCGATCTGGCTAGAAATTTGGACAAGGCCGCCAACCTCCCGTTGAGTTGTTGTACCTCTTTGACACAAGTCGAGCTCTTATGTCGAGTATGGCTCGGCATTTATCCGAGTTTGCTTCGATTCCTCTTTGTGTGAGCATAAAACCCAAGAATTTGCCAGCTTCTTCTGCGAAGGTGCATTTTGCGGGATTGAGTCGCATGCCATGCCGTCTTATAGTGTCGAATACTTGGGCTAGATTCGACAATAGCATCTCTTCGTTTTGTTCTTTATCAGCATGTCACCCACGTAGACTTCCATAATTTTTCCGATGTGATCTGAAAAGACCTTATTCATTAATCTCTGATAAGTAGCTCCCACATTTTTAAGACCAAAAGGCATGACGATGTAGCAGTAGTTTGCTTTTGGGGTTAAGAATAAAGTTTTCTCTTGGTCGGGTGGATACATTGGGATTGGATTGAATCCCGAATATGCGTCCATAAACGAGAGGTATTTATATCCAAAGGAGGCATATACCATAGCGTCGATGCTTGGGAGTGGATAAGGGTCTTTTGGGCAGGCTTTATTGAGATCAATGTAGTCGGTGCACATTCGCCACTTCCCATTTTATTTTTTCACCAAGACGACGTTGGCTAGCCATAGCGGGTATTTAACTTTTCTTATGAACCCTGCCTACAATAGAGCTTGTATCTGCTCTTCCACAGCTTGAGAGCATTCTGGTCCGAGCTTTCTATGCCTCTGTTGTACTGGCCGAGATCCTGGGTATACTGCTAGTTTGTGGCACATTCCCTTGGGGTCTATGCCTGGCATGTCTGTGGCCTTCCACGCAAAGAGGTCAATGTTATCTCGTAAGAACTGTATGAGTGATTCTTTTATGTCTCCTTTTAGGATTGTACTGATATTGGTTGTTTGGTTTGGGGTGTCCCTGATTTGGACTTTCTCTATTTCACCTTCGGGCTGTGAGTGGAGTTCCTCTCGCATCTGGACTCCACCGAGTTTGATTGTGTGGAATTCTTCTCCTCTGCCTCTGAGGTTTAGACTTTCATGGTAACAGTGGCGCGCTGTCTTCTGGTCTACCTTTATCGTAGCTATCCCTTCTGCTGTCGGGAATTTCATGCATAGGTGTGGAGTCGAGACTATTGCGTCGAGTTGATTTAATGTCGTCCGACCTATTAAGGCATTGTAGGCTAAACTTACGTCGACCATGATATAATCTATCTTGAGTGTTCTTGACTGGCTTCCTTTTCCGAAGGTTGTGTGTAGCGAGATGTATCCAAGCGGTTGAACCGAGATATCTCCTAGTCCGAACAGGCTGTTCGAATATGCTTTGAGTTCGTTTTCTTCCAAGCCGAGCTTGTCGAAGGAAGATTTAAACAAGATGTCGGCGGAGCTCCCTTGGTCTATTAGTGTGCGCTGGAGGTTTTCATTTTCCAGTATAACAGTGATGACCATGGGATCGTCGTGTCCTATGATTATACCGGATGCGTCTTCTCTGGTGAAGGTAATCGCGGGAATGTTAGGTGCTTCCTCCTTTCCCTCGACGTGATATACATCTTTAAGATATCTTTTGCGAGATGATTTGGAGACTCCTCCTCCCACAAATCCACCGTGTATCATGTGGACGTGTCTTTCTGGTGTACGAGGTGACCGTTCGGTGCGTCCGACATCTTCTTCCCTTCTTCTTTTTCTTTGCTCATCGTCCCGATTGGCTAGATACCAATCTAGCTTCCCCTCTCTTACTAGCTTTTCTATGACATTTTTTAAGTCGAAACATTCGTTGGTGTGGTGCCCGCAGATGCGATGATACTCAAAATATTCGCCCCGATTTCCTCATCCTTTTTTGCCTTTGAGTGGTCGTGCTGGAGGTATTTTTTCAATGTGGCAAACCTCTCTGTAGACATCCACAAGGGACACCCGAATAGGGGTGTAATTGTGATATTTTTTAGGTTTTTCACCATGTCGATCTTCCTTCTTTTTGGACTCTTTATCTTTATCCCGGGAGGTGAATCCGGATTTTGAAGTCTCTCCTAGCCGAGAGTTTTCCTCCATGTTGATATACTTCCCAGCTCGTTCTTGCACTTTGTTCAGAGATGTGGGGTATTTTTTGGATATAGATTGACTAAAGGGTCCTTCTCGCAAGCCATTGATGAGGCCCATAATGGCAGCCTCTGTTGGTAAGCTCTATATGTCCAGGCACGTTTTGTTGAATCTTTCCATGTAGTTACGAAGGCTTTCCCGTTCCCCTAGCCTGATTTCTAATAGACTTGGGGCGTGTTTAGCCTTATCTTTTTAGATGGAGAATCTGGCCAAAAACTTCTTGGCCAAGTCATCGAAACTCGAGATGGACTTGGGAGGCAGATTGTCGAACCATCTGATTGCCATCTTTGTTAAAGTAGTAGGAAAGGCTTTGCAGTGAACTGCATCTGAGACATCGGTGAGGTACATTCTACTTCTGAAATTGCTGAGATAATGGCCGGGATCTGTAGTGCTGTCGTACAAAGTCATGTCTGGGAGTTTAAAGTCTTTTGGGATCTTGGTCTTCATAATCTCCTTGGTGAACGGGTCTTGCTCTTTGCGAGAACTATCCTCATGAGGGGATCGTGTGGCTTTGGTTTTGAGATCGGCTTCAAGTTTTAAGAGTTTGTCCTCCAATTCCCAGTGTCACCTTATTTCCTTTTGTAGATCTTTCTCAGCCTCTCGTTGACGTAGGGCTTCTTCTTCCAGTTGTTTCAAACAGTTTTAAATCATCTTCATGGCTTCTGCGTTCGGAGAATTCTTTTGTTGTTAAGTTGTGAAGTATCTTTTTATGTAGTATCTGCATTTTTGTGCGGCGTTCTATCCTCCAGATCTGAGTTGTGGTAGTTGTCATGGTCGTCCATCATGACGAAGGGATGACTTCCAGGTTTCCCGGCAACGGCGCCAATGTTTTGAGGGTTACCTGGAACTGTAGGTCGATCTTGGATGAAATCTTCTATACTGGTCGAAGCTGTTGTGTCCGACTTGTTGGACTTGGTGATGGTACCTGCAAGGGTGGTGGTACCTGCAAGGGACTCCGATGCTTAAGTTAGCAAGAGTCTTAAGCAGGTTTTTAGTAGAATCAGAGTATGAGTTATACCTGGGTGCTCCAGTGTATTTATAATGATGTAGAGAGACCTTCCTTAGATAAGATAAGTTAGTTATCCTATCTTATCTTTTATCTTCGAGTGAGGCCATCTTATTTTTAAGGGAACCGCCATCATCTCTCTAGGCTTGGGCTGCCCTTGGATTTGGGTCGTGTTCCTCTGTTTGGGCCCTTTATTGGACTTTCCTGGTAGTTTGGCCGAGCTCTTTGAGAAGAGGTCAGATTGTCCTGACCTGAAGAGGTCGGTAGCTTTGTCGGTAGAACATCTCGGGTCAGACAGCTCGACCCAGGGTATGAACAATATCCCAAGCCAGCCTTTTCAAAAAGAGGTCTTTGAGATGCTAATAATTTATCTAAGTTTTCAGAACTTTGGGCAAATTTAGCTATGTCTTGATTTAAACCCTTAATTACTTTGTGCAAATGTTCATTTTCTTCAATGCAATTCAAAAAGGCAATGACAAAATGCTTTTGTTTAAGACTTTTAATTTCAGTTTTAAGCCATTTGTTTTCTTCCATAAGATTAACAGAGTTTTTGGCTTCTTTCAATTTTTGTTTAAGGCAAGTATTTTCAGCCTTCAAAACATCATTTTCAGATTCAGGTTTATAGTATGGATTCAAAACTTTTCTGATTTTTTCAGTTAAATTATCAATCACTTGATGAAGTTCATCATTAGTGGGTTCAAAATAGGTTACCTCATCCTCTTGATTGTGATCATCCATTAGACAAGTTTGGGAGCTGTGATTAGATTCTTCATCTTTCTGAATCCTTTGAGCTACTTCTTCTGCTCCTTCCTTTTTGTCTCATCATCCTCCTTAGCTTTATAGCAAAAAAATTAATTTTTTCATCTGATAAACTATTGTTGGAATAATCTTCAAATGACCCAACACAAGATTTTAGTGTCACTCCTTTTTTTTGTGTCATTTTTATGTGTGTGGTTTCATAAGCTAGTAACTTTTCTCTCAACTCATCATAGGTTATTTTATTCTAGTTACTGCTTTCAGAGATGATAGTAGCCTTGGTTTTCCACTCTTTGGTTAGGCTTCTTAGAACCTTTTATAGAAGCACCTGTTCGGAAAGAGCTATTCTCATAGCATCCAAGCTATTTATAATGACAGAGAATCTTTTGAACATATCATCTATGATTTTTTTCTTCCTTCATAGCAAACATTTTGTATTTTTTACTCAGCATGCCAATCCTTGTCTCTCTTACTTGTTTCGTGCCCTTAAGAGTAACTTAGAGTTCATCCCAGATTTTCTTTGCTATTTTGCATCTAGATACCTTATAAGATTTCTCAAAGTTGATGGCACATTTTAGCATGTTGACAGCTTTGGCATTTAACTCCACCTTCTTGTTGTCTTTGTCATTCCATTATGCTTCTTCTTTATGAGTTACAACTCCTTTTGCGCTTGTTTTGGTTAGAATTTATGGTTTATTCATGATGATCTTCCAGATGTTGTAATATACCGACTGGACAAAGATCTTTATTCTTTCTTTCCAGAAATTATTGTTCTTTCCATTGAAAAATTAGTGTCTGTTGTTGAATTACCCTTCAGTCAAAGTGTAATCCACTATATTGGATCCTATATTGTTGGCCACCTGGTCTTTGCTCCAAGCTGCAAAGCTTGATATCTTGAGAGCAAGATCTGATATCAATTGATGATTATTAATGGCTTGGAGAATAGGAGATTGAATCTGTGCCTCTTTTTTACTTTGCTTGCTTTTACTTCAAACTTGGTAGAACATAGATAATCTATTAAGACTGCTTTTGTTGAAAACATAGGAGACACTTTTATTTTGTTTCTTGTCGATAGAGGAGCTAAAACAAATTTATATAGGAGCAGAATTGCTATGACGTCTTGCTGGATAGAAAAAGCATAAGACAATTTTATTTTGTCTCATAGAGAATAAAACCAGAATCAGAATAGAGAAAGAAAGGTGACACAGCCATATATCCTAGTTCAGCCACCATGTGCAATGTGCTCCTCCATAACTGTGGTGGAACTTTCACCATCTTTCAAAGATTACAAAACTACCAATTTTCCTGGGATTTAACCCAATCCTATCTAAGACAAACCTAGCTTCTACCCAAGCTAGATTTGACTAGGTTCACTCCCTAGATTTTCAACCACTAAGTGCTCACCCAACTAAGCAAAGGAATCCCCTCACGATCATGAAAATAAAACAGAAAAATGTACAAAGGATTTATAAAATAAATATTTGGCTTTTCTCCAAGTCTAACTTTCTTTGCCTTTTCTCCAAGAGATTCAGCATATTTGACTTTCTCCCCAAAAATCAGCAGTAGCAGCGGCGCTGAAGAAAGATAGAGTAGCAACAGTTATTGAACCATACATGCATCCATACCTACCATCTTCTCTTTCATCATTTTTCAAATTTCTTCAAAAGATAAGAACCATTCGTTTGTGCTTTGGCTCCAAGTTTCTTTCTTGACCGTTGATTTGTTACAAAGCTCCATCACCTCCATTTGAACCAGATTTTCCATTCGGAGCATGCAAAAGGAGGATTTTTTTCAATACTTTTCAATGAAGCACAAACAAAAAAAAAACTTTCTCTAATGTAGCCTTAGAGTGTAATCTTTGCTTAAAACCTTAGCTAATTGATTTGCTTGGTTTTGGTAACCCCCTTTTTTTTCTTGATTTGAGCATTAATCAGACTTTCTCTTTTTCTTGCTTTTCTTCTAAACTTCTTCACGTGAGTGAGAGAGAAAAGAGAGAAGAGAGAATGTGGTTCGATGGCTTGTGTTTAGTTCAGATGGAAATAGAATTCTATTTCTTATCTAGCAACCAAGTGAGTAAGTGAATCCACTTGGATCACTTAGTTGGGTCTTATGCTTGTATTTGGTCCAAGGTTCTGAAAATTGAACCGGTCATCGAACCGCTCTAACTACTGGTTTACTGGTTCATAGGTTCAACCGGTTCAACCATGGTTGAACCGAAAAAACCGTTTTATAAAAAAATAATAATTGAAATATAAATAAAACACAAAAATATAATTATAGACTAATAATCTTTAAAATATTATCCAAATTAAAAGTATTACAATCAACCACAATATTATAATCTCATCCAAATACAAACACAAAAGTCAAATAACAAAAAAATAAATAATCAATCACAAACCATTCAATTATTCACCATCTTCATATTACATGTCAGCTACATAGAGAATACTAACATTTTGAGTGTTGTTCATTCAGCAATAGAGAGTATGTAAAGGTAGGATTGGGTGAATTAGAGAGATGGTGTATTGAGGCCACTAATGAGGTGAGCACCAATCAACCATTTGAGATCATTTCTTCTATCCATATTTATATCATAACCTAAATCTGTCATGCACAGTATGTTGGGTCAGCCTGGGAGGAACTGAAACATATTGAGCAAGCTGTAGGATTCCTAGTAAAACTGTAAAAGTCAGTTTTACAGAATCTTGAATTCATATTCAAACAATCAAACGAAAAGAAAGTCAATATTGCTCATCTTCCATTCAATTCTTAATCTCAGGTATTGCATCAGAAACCCAAAAAAACATTTAATGAAGTAACAAAGGAGCTCTGCCCAGTGAGTGTCCTCCACTCCTTTTTTCAATTTATAGCTACCTGTAAATTGATATACCTCAATTCCATTCTCTTTCTAATAACAAAAACAATTAATTAAGATCAACATCATGAACAATTTATATACTTAACAATTTATTAAATTAACAAATTATCAAAAGGTCAAGAACAACATAACAACTTAACAATCTAAAATTTAAAAGTTAAGAACAGCACTAAAATATTAATTTATCAAATTAACAAGTTAATAAGATCAATTAGAATTGAAAATCAAAATAACAAGAACATCTAAAGCTTTAAAATACAGCAAACCAACAAGAAAACAAAAACTTGAACAACATACTAATCATTAAAAACAACAATTAAATAAAATAATAACCGAATAATTAATATAAGAAAGAACAAGTAAAGAAAAATAAATTACCTTAGGCTGGAGCATGTTCTAAAATTCGAACAAAATAGGGAGAGGGAGCTGAAACTTTGAAATGCAACGGAGATGGTTGAATAGAAACAGAACGGTGGTACATGACAGCAACCAGCAGCAATTACAAAATAGCAATTACACTAACATTGGTACATTATGAAACAGAGCCAGTAACCAGAGCAATTACAAAAAATCACAAAATATTAAAATGAAATTTTGAACAAAATTTTCAGAAATTAAAAGGAAGAAGAACCAAGTATTCAGAAATTAAACAGAACCAGTAACCAGAACAAAATTAAAAAGAAGAGCCAGTAACCAGAGCCACTCACCTTCCAAGCAAACATGAGAAGAGGGAAATTCCAGGGAATAATCTGACCAGCAACACTAATTGGTTCATACAATGTTTGCACATGATATTGCCCATCAGCAATGTTTTCAATGTTTGCAATGTTTCCAATATCAATATTACAGGCTTACAGCAACCCATTAATCTCATAGATAATTAGCATAGTGATACACAATAAAAAAAATTAATAGTAGCAAGATTGAAATCAAGAATATCAGAAACAAATCACAGATTAACTGATTAACCAACAAACTAAAACCACAATTACAGTTACAAAAATAAAAAATACCTTTGAGGGAAGGGCCATGCGACGGAACAGAGCAGAGGCCGCTGAAGGGAGCGCGGTGGAACAGAGCTGGCACGGCGGGACAGTGGCTGCGCGATGGATGCTTCGATGATCGAACGGTGGCTGCGCGATGGAGGGAAGGAAGTTTGCGACGTTTGCTGCGCGAAGGAAGGGGAGTGAGGGAGCAGGCGGTGGCTGTTCAAAGTTGGAAGCTGCGACGACAACGGTAGTAGGTGGTGGTTGGATGGAAGTGAGGGAGTGAGGGAAGAGCAGGAGTTCCATGAGAGAAGCTCTGGACAGTGGCTAAGTGTGAGAGAGGCAAAGAACGCGTTTTAGTTAGGGATGAAGTTAGGGTTCGGGGCTCCTTCCACAAAAAAAAACGACAGCGTTTCAGCAAAATTCAAAAAACCGGCCGGGTCATGGTTCGGTTCGACCGACCGGTTTCCGACCGGTTCAGCGATTCAACAGCGGTTTTAACTTCTGATCGATTCGTTTTTTATGTCGGTTTACGGTTCAACCGGTTCGACCAGCTGATTCGAACCGGTTTTCAGAACCTTGATTTGGTCGAATTTCGATTCTTTCATTCTTCCTTATGTTTGGAGATCAACAGCTCTCCTATGGAGCCAATAATGATAAATACTTCTGGGCCTGAACTACTTTTGGCCTTTTTGCTTGTTTTTGGTGTGTTTTGTTTGCTATTATTTTCTGCATAATAAATAAACTAGTTATACACATAATTGGACTCTTAACCTTAATAATAATATTTAGTCATCATCAATTAATAGTTATTAGTTCTTCAAACTCAACAAAAATATATTCTAATTAATTAAGATATTTTTTTGTTTTCTTTAATATGTAAATATTTAGTAAGATTTATATTGATATTAATAATTATATACAATTAAAAAATATAATTTAACAATTAGTAAGTAAAAATTAAATTAAATAATAAAAAGCTATAATTGCAAGCAAGAAGTATATAAGATGTTAGTAAGAAGGTATTTTCAATTAAGAGAAGAAACGGGGGCGGAGTGAATTAAGAAGCATATATGTTAACACACTGGACGAATATGGGCGCTCCAATATTCATGTCCCGATTTCGATTCTTGGCATCTTTATTTTGAAGATTAATTATGTTGGAGCATGGGTGGACCTATAGAGTGTTCCTACGGAGGTTCAGCAGGGGTGCTGCTACATGGTGGACTCGCGCAGACTTGCAGACTGTTCCTTCAGAGGTTCAACAGGGGCGTTGGAGCATGGCGGACTTGTGTGGTTCACAGCAATTTGAAGTGCGAACTGGTCGATTTTTAACAGGAGCACCGTTAATCGGTTCAGTTGTAGGTTCAGTCGATAATTCCAACCAAATCTAGTTACATCACTAGTTTATCAATTTTTTAGTCGAATTGGTTGATCTCTGATTTTAATAATAGTATTTTAATGTAAAAATATATAAAAAAAAGTGTTAGAGGGTCAATAAATTTTGTGATTTGTAGTTATTAATTAGTTATTATTGGTATTTTTAATGATGTAAAATTTTATTCAATCATGTAAAACTCACTTTTTTTTTACTGGTTAAGTGCTGATTAGATTTTAATAAAAATGATAGCCCTTTGACTTTCTCTAAATAAAATAAAAGGAGAACATGTTATCATAAAAAACATTTTTTACAAAAGTTTAATCTAATAGAAGAATGTATGAATGGTTATATCTTGAATACGTTTCTCATACAAGAATTTTTTTTTGAGTTTGTGTGAAATTTGCATAAGTCTTCCTTATCTCGTCATATTTGTCTTAAGCTGAACTTTTTCTTTTTTGAGTTAACAAAGATCGAACTCTAAACTTTTGGATTATAGAAATTTTGATACTATATCATAATATCATCTTTTTTTCAAAGGTTTAAGCCGATAAAAAGAGGCACATGAATGATTATATCTCTAACATACCTTCTCAAATAAAAGTCTTTTTTTGTTTTCTTAAACTTTTGCATTTCTTTTTTTTTCAAAACTTTGATATCATGTTAATATATCCCCAACTTTTTTTGAAGTTTAAACTAATAAAAAGAGAAACATAAATAATTATATTTTTATCATTTGAATAAATTAAGGATATATTATTTCTGTTTTAATATATATAGTAGATAATAATAAACAATTCCGCTAGGAACCAACAAAAAATGCAGTTAACTAGCAATTTTTTTAGAGAGAATATGAATTAAAATTATCGTAAAAAATATCCAAAATCTAAATAAAATAATATCCAAAAAATCTAAAAAACAAAACATCTAAACCCCAATAATAACAAACATGCAAAATTATTATAAAATTATTTTAAAATCATTTTAAAAATTCTAAAAATTATATAAAAAATTTTCATAATTATTTTCAAAATCATCTTAAAAATTCTGAAAATTTATTTTAAAGATTCAAAACCATCTTAAAATTTTCAAAATTCATTTATAAAATTCTAAAATTATTTAAAAAATTTCTAATAAAAAAATTGGAACATAACAAAAAGAAGTATCCAAAATCTAACAAAAAGGAGATCTCTAAAATCATTTCAAAAATTTCAAAACCTAACAAAATGAGTCATCCAAAAAATATTGGAAAAAGAACATTCGAAAACTAAAAAAAGAAGTATATAAAACTATTAAAAAAGGTGAATGCTACCCTACCCTCTCTAAAGTAACATGTAAGTTATCTTTTCTGATGTGTCACATTCTAATTCGATATTTATTTTAATACGTTTGTTATATATTTATTAAAAATTAATTTAAAAATTTTCTTATATTAACTAAAATTTAAACTAAAATATTGATGTAACAAATTAAAAATAGAAACAGAAATTAGTATTATCGTGAAAATTTTTAATTTGAAAACTTTATCGTGTCAAGTAGATCTTTAAATTTGGAAATTTATTCTATACAATTTGGTTTCGAATTATATGAAAAAAAAGAAAAAAATTGAAACACTTTATATCTTTTTTTTTTAAATTAATGTAGATAGTTTGCAATTATTTTTTATGAAAGTCTGGATTTTTATTTAATTTTTGTTAGAAATCAGAGATTTTGTGTGAAAAATAAAAGAGTAATATATAAAATTATTTTTCAAATATTTTTTTGAATTTCCAAAAAATTTTAATGATCTGAAATCAATTTCTTATATTTTATTTTATTAGATAAATTAGTCATCGAACAAATTTTACTAAAAATTTGAAATAAATGAACTCCCATTAGAATATAACACATCAGAGAGGGTAACTGTTCATACCCTGGGTCGAGCTATGCGACCCGGGCTGACTAAGGACCAGAGTGACCGACCTCTTCAGGTTGGGTCGCCCCGACCTCTTCGCAAAGAGTTCAGACCATACACCATAGGAGCCCAAATCAGGCCCAAAATAAAGGAACACATCCCAATCCAAAGGCGACAAAAGCCTAGAAGGATAAGGCGGTTACCCTAAAAGATAAGACGAATTCACCTAAAAAAGATAAGATAAGATAACTATCTTATCTCAAAAAAGGTCACTCCACCCTACTATAAATACAATGGAGCACCCAGGTATAACTCATACTCTGATTCTACAAAACATTCTGCCTAAAGCACATGCTAACTTAAGCATCGGAACCTCTTGCAGGTACCACCACCCTCCGGTGATAAAGGATCAGCAGCACCGCCCAGTTCAACAAATCGGACACAACAGTTCTGGCCACAACAGAAGATCTCATCCGAGATCGACCTTCAGTTTTAGGTAACCCTCGAAAAATTGGCGCCGTTGCTGGTGAACCTGGAAGTCATTCCATCATTATGGCGGACAACCTTGACAATGATCAAAACTCTGACATAGAGAATAGAACGCCGCTTAAAAAGATGGATACCACTTCTAAGGATGCACCTTAAACCAAGGGAGACAAACAGTCTCCGAATGTAGAAATTCTAGAGGCTTTACAAGCTCAGCAGGATCGCCTCAAGCAGCTCGAAAAAGAGGCCGAACATCAACGGGAAACTGAAAGAGACCTCCGAAGAGAAACAAGACGACGTCAAGAGCTAGAGGACAAGCTTCTAAAGCTCGAAGCCGACCTTAAAACCAAAACCACTCGATCCAGTCATGAAGATAGCACCCAGAAAGATCAAGACCCATTCACCAAAGAGATCATGAAAGCTAAAGTCCCAAAGAACTTTAAAGCTCCCGACATGACCCCCTACGACGGTACGTCCGATCCAAGCCATCACCTTAGCAATTTTAGAAGCAGGATGTATCTCACAGACACCTCAGACACCATTCGATGCAAAAGCTTTCCCAACTACTCTAACCAAGATGGCAACAAAGTGGTTTGACAGTCTGCCACCAAGATCAATAGTAAGCTTTGATGACCTTGCCAAAACGTTCCTAGCTAGATTCTCCATCCAGAAAGAAAAAGATAAGCACGCCCCTAGCCTATTAGGGATTAAGCAAGGAGATCGGGAGAGCCTCTGCAATTACATGGAAAGATTCAACAACGCGTGTCTAGACATACAAAGTCTGTCAATAGAAGCAGCCATCATGGGTCTCATCAATGGTCTACGAGAAGGACCCTTTAGAAACTCCATATCAAAAAAGCATCCAATAACTCTGAACGAGGTACAAGAACGGGCAGAGAAGTATATCAACATGGAGGAGAACTCTCGATTGGGAGAAAATACAAAATCCAGATTCTCTTACCTTCCTCGAGACAAAGACAAAGAGTCCAGGAAAAAAGAAGACCAGCCTACTGAAAAACCTAGAAAATACCACAACTACACTCAACTAAGAGTGTCCCTTGTGGATGTGTACAGGGAGATATGCAACACGGAGAAGATCCCACCACCTTGCACAATCAAACACAAAAGAGGAGGAGAAAATCGGATAGAGTACTGCGAATACCGATAAATCCTAATTTGTAGTTTATCTTGTGCTTATTTCGGGGAATTTTATCACCTTTTCCCACATTTATTCAATGAAATAGCATGGTTTTGTAATTCTCCTTGAATTTGTGCTTAAGTGTAAAAACATGCTTTTTAGGCCCTTAAAATGGTGATTTTGATTCACCTTAATTCCATTCGATGTCTTGATATGTTTGTTAAGTGATTTCAGGTTTAGAAGGCAAAGATTAGATTGAAGGAATGAAGAAAAAGCATGCAAAGTGGGAGAACTCATGAAGAAATGAAGGAATCGTAAAAGCTGTCAACCCTGACCTCTTCACACTCAATCAATCATAACTTGAGCTACAAAGATTCAAATGAGGCGGTTCTAGTTGCGTTGGAAAGCTAACATCTGAGGCTTCAAAATGAGGTAAAATTTGTTATATTTTCCTGTGCCTATGGACACGTACGCGCGCATAACTCGTCCACATCGGTTGCTGTATATGACCCATTAAAAGCAACTCATGGCTAGTGATTTCTGAAGCATTTTGGGCCCAATCCAACTCATTTCTGATGCTATTTCATGTAGAATTCAAGCTTGGGCAAATGGGGAGCAATTGTTTGGAGTTTTTGCATCATGTAGCTTAGTTTCTAGAGAGAGAAGCTCCCTCTTCTCTCTAAAATTAGGTTAGGTTTAGGTTAAATTCTCTTAGATCTAGATTGAATTTTTTGTTCTCATCTTGTTTCTTCTACAATTTCTTGTTCTACTACTCTAATTCTCTTGGTTCTCTTGTTAATTTTACTTTTATGCCTCTTTTATGTTCATGAATGCTCATGTTGGATTTGGATCTCCTTTAATGCAATTTGATGTTTGATGGTCATTTAATTGTTGATTTGAGTTGTTATTATTGTCTCCTTGCAATTGGTAGTTGGTAGATTTTATTATTCTTGCACTTCTATTATACTTTCTTCCTATGCCTTCCAAGTGTTTGATTTCCTTGCTATTTGTTTTTCTATTTTTTAGTTTTTTTATGCTTTATGTTTTATCTATGTTTGTGTCTTTATTACATTATTGTTCCGAGGGTTACCTAAAACTGGAGGTCGATCTCGGACGAGATCTTCCGTACTGGTCGTAGGTGGTATGTCCGGCAGGTGGATGACAGCCGGAGCTGGTACGTCCGACTTGTTGGACTGATGGTGCTGCGGATCCTCTGTCACCGAAGGGTGGGGGGTACCTGCAAGGGACTCCGATGCTTAAGTTAGCAAGGGTATTAAGCAGGTTTTATGTAGAATCAGAGTATGAGTTATACCTGGGTGCTCCAGCGTATTTATAATAATGAGATGTGACCTTTTGGATAAGATAAGTTAGTTATCTTATCTTATCTTTATCTTTGAGTTGAGGTCAGCATATCTTCAATGGAACCGCCTTTATCTCTATAGGCTTGGGTTACCCTAGGATTTAGGTCATGTTCCTCTGTTTGGGCCCTTTACTGGGCTCTCCTGTCGATTTGGCCGAGCTCTTTGAGAAGAGGTCGGCTAGTCGGACCTAAGGAGGTCGGTCACTTTTATCACCAATCATCTCGGTTTTCTCGCTTTTGTACATATTTTTGGCACTCCGTAACCGATTCCTTTGCGTTGGTCCCCTTCTAAGTTATTTCTGTAATCCCCTTTCTTGGACCTTTATCAGGTTTCTTTCGGGGATTACTTTTATAACTTGTTTTGTAGGAGATCGACTTCGTTCGGTCGATCTCTTTCTAAGTTATTTTTGTAATCCTCTTTCTTGGACCTTTGTCAGATCTCTTTCAGGGATTACTTTTATAACTTTGTTTTGTAGGAAACCGACTTCGTTAGGTCGATTTCTTTCTAAGTTATTTTTGTAATCCTCTTTCTTGGACCATTGTTAGGTCTCTTTCAGGGATTACTTTTATAACTTTGTTTTGTAGGAAACCGACTTCGTTAGGTCGATCTCTTTCTAAGTTATCTTTGTAATCCTCTTTCTTGGACCTTTGTCAGGTCTCTTTCAGGGATTACTTTTATAACTTTGTTTTGTAGGAAACTGACTTTGTTTGGTCGATCTCTTTCTAAGTTAAAGTAATCCTCTTTAATAGGGTTGGCCAGACCTCTTTCCAGCATTTACTTATAACTTGGGTTGACTTGGTCCGACTTTTGAACGTCGGCCAGTCTTTAAGTTATTATTTTAGCTATCCGTAAGACCTCGTCAGGTTCTTTTTTGGATTGCTTTCGATAACTTCTTACATTATTCTGTGTTCATCTTTGCCGATTTGTAGAAAGTGGTTGGAATCTCTAGATCGTCTTTTGGGTGAATCGCGTTTTCACCTTTATCGGACGGTTATCTTTATCATGATCGTGCAGTGAAATTGTTTTTCACTTTCTGCTGATCTGTTGCTTTATAATCGGACGATGAATACTTCAGATTAATGCGTCTTGAAATCTTGTAGAATATCTAAATAAATTTTATTCAAAGAAAACTGCGAATATATACATGTGGGAATTTTCTCATCCTTTTAAGTCGGATAGTGTCTAGGTCTCAACCTGGTGCCTCATTAAAAAACCTTTTCAGGAAAAAGAGTGCATCCAATAATGAAATCCTTTACCTTTTCTAACTGTAGTACCTTCTTAGGTTGCAGGCGTGCCATGATCTGGGAAGCTCTCGTCCATCGAGTTCGGACAGTCTGTAGTAGCCCTTCCCAAGTACTTCTATAACTCGGTAGGGTCCTTTCTAGTTTGCTGCCAGCTTTCCTTCTCCTGGTCGAGTTGTTCCAATATCATTTCGGATTAAGATAAGATCATTCTTTGCAAAACTTCTCGGTACTACCCTTTGATTATATCTGGAAGCCAATCGGCGCTTTAGAGCTTCCTCCCTGATCCGAGATCTTTCTTGGATTTCAGGTAGTAGGTCGAGCTCTTCCCTCTGAAGTTAGGAGTTTGCTCCCTCATTGTAATGAACTACTCTAGGTGATCTTTCCTCAATCTCTACTGGAATCATTGCCTCTATTCCGTATGCGAACCGGAAGGGGGATTCCTTTGTGGTGGAATGTGGCGTCGTTCGATATGCCCATAGGACCTGTGGAAGCTCTTCTGCCCAGGCTCCCTTTGCATCTTGTAATCTCCATTTTAACCCGGCCAATATGACTTTGTTGGCGGCTTCAGCCTGTCCATTGGCCTGTGGATGTTCGACGGAGGTGTATTGGTGCTTTATATTCAAGTCGGCTACTAGTTTTCTGAAGCCTGCATCTATGAATTGAGTGCAATTGTCTGTGGTTATTGAATATGGAACTCCGAACCTTGTGACAATGTTTCTATATAGGAATTTTTGGCTTCTTTGGGCGGTGGCGTTGGCTAGGGGTTCTGCCTCGATCCACTTTGTAAAGTAATCTACCCCTACTATGAGAAATTTAACTTGTCCTAATCCCTGGGGAAAGGGGCCGAGAAGATCGAGTCCCCATTTTGCAAACGGCCAAGGCGAAGTCACGCTGATGAGTTCTTCTGGCGGGGCTATGTGAAAGTTGGCATGTTTCTGACATGGTGGACATGTCTTTACAAATTCTGTGGCTTCTTTCTGTAATGTTGGCCAATAGAACCCTGCCCGGAGTACTTTTTTGGCGAGGGCCCGTGCTCCGAGATGATTGCCACAAATGCCGCCGTGTACTTCTTCTAACACTTCCTTTGTGTGGGAGGTCGGCACGTATTTTAATAATGGTACTGAGATCCCTCTTTTGTTCAGGATGTTGTTTATGATGGTGTAGTATTGTGCCTCCCTTTTTAGCCTCTTTGCCTCCTTTTCTTCTGTGGGGAGTGTTCCTGTTTTGAGGTAGTTGATTATGGGGGTCATCCATCCTTGGTCCTGGTTTACTATGGCTAGGACTTTTTCCTCTCCGAGATTGACGGGTTCTGTAACATTTCCTGGATGAGGCTTCTATTGTTGCCCCCTGGTTTGGTGCTGGCTAGTTTTGAGAGTGCGTCAGCTCGGGCATTTTGTTCGCAGGGTATGTGGCAGATCTTATATTCCCCGATTTGTCCGAGTTGTTCCTTAGTCTTATCCAAATACTTTTTCATGGTGGGATCTTTGGCTTGGTAGCTCCCTATTATTTGTGATGTGACCACTTGTGAATCGCTATAAATGTTGAGTTTTTGAGCTCCCATCTCTTCAGCCAGCTTCAAACCAGCTAACAATGCTTCATATTCCGCCTGGTTATTTGAGGCCGGGAACCCGAACTTGAGGGAGAGCTCAACTTGGGTTCCTTGGTTGCTTTCTATTATTACGCCTGCGCCGCTTCCAATTTTATTTGAAGAACCGTCCACATAGAGATTCCATTCTGTGAGGGTTTCCAGGGCATCTGTGAATTTTGCAATAAAGTCGGCCATATACTGTGATTTGATGGCCGTCCGAGCTTCATATTGGAGGTCAAACTTTGACAGCTCGACTGCCCATTATAGAATTCTACCTGCTAAATCTGTTTTCTGCAATAGTCCTTTTAAGGGCTGGTTAGTTCGAACCTTAATGGTGTGAGCCTGGAAGTAAGGGCGGAGTCGTCGGGATGTTAAAATGAGAGTATAGGCGAATTTTTTTTATTTTCTGGTAGTTCAGCTCGGATCCGTGTAGTGCTTTGCTAATGAAGTAGACGGGTTGTTGTCCATTCTCGTCTTCTCTGACTAGTGCTGAGGCTATTGCCCGGCTTCCTACTGCGAGATATAATATGAGTGATTCTCTTTCTCGTGGTCGAGATAGGATAGGTGGCCGTCCCAAGAACTTCTTAAAGTCTTGGAAGGCTTGCTCACATTCTGTTGTCCATTTGAACTATTTTCCCTTTCTTAAAGTAGCATAGAAGGGGAGAGATCTTATCGCAGCTCCTGCTAAGAATCGGGATAGGGCGGCCAATCTCCCATTGAGTTGCTGTACTTCTTTGACACAGGTTGGGCTCTTCATGTTGAGTATGTCCTGACATTTGTCTGGATTTGCTTCAATTCCTCTTTGTGTGAGCATGAAACCTAAGAATTTGCCCGCTTCTACTGCAAAGGTGCATTTCGCGGGATTGAGTCGCATGTCATGCTTTCTTATGGTGTCCAACACTTGGGCCAGGTCGGACAATAATGTCTCTTCGCTTTGTGTTTTTATTAGCATGTCGTCCACGTAGACTTCCATGACCTTTCCGATGTGATCCGAGAAGACTATATTCATTAGCCTTTGATAAGTAGCTCCTGCGTTCTTGAGATCGAAAGGCATCATAATGTAGCAGTAGTTTGCTTTCAGTGTTAAGAACGAGGTCTTTTCTTGATCTGGTGGATACATGGGGATTTGGTTGTACCCCGAGTATGCGTCCATAAACGAGAGATATCTATATCCGGAGGAAGCATCTACCAGAGCGTCAATACTTGGGAGTGGGTATGGATCTTTTGGACAAGCTTTGTTGAGATCGGTGTAATCGGTGCACATTCGCCACTTCCCATTTGATTTTTTCACCAAGACGACGATGGCTAGCCATAGTGGGTATTTGACTTCTCTTATGAATCCTGCTTCCAGTAGTGCTTGTACTTGTTCTTCCACAGCCTGGGATCGCTCTGGCCCAAGTTTTCTTCGTCTCTGCTATACCGGCCAAGATCCTGGGTAGACTGCCAACTTATGACTCATTAGCTTAGGGTCTATTCCTGGCATGTCTGCAGCTTTCCACGCGAAGAGATCAACATTATCTCGTAAGAATTGTATTAGTAATTCTTTTGAATCTTCTCTTAGGATTGTGCCGATATTAGTTGTTTTTCTGAAGTATCCGCGATCTGAATCTTCTCTATCGCACTTTCTAGCTGTGGACGAAGCTCTTCTTGTCGTTGGACTCCGCCCAGCTCGATTGTGTGGAACTCTTCTCCTCCGCCTATGAGATTTAGGCTTTCGTTATAACAGCGACGTGCCATCTTTTGATCTGCTTTTATCGTGGCTATTCCTTTCGTAGTGGGGAATTTCATACATAGATGTGGGGTCGAGATTATTGTGCCAAGTTGGGGGAGTGTTGTTCGACCTATGAGAGCATTGTAAGCCGAACTTACATCGACCACGATGTAGTCTATTTTGAGGGTCCTGGATTGGTTCCCTTTTTCGAAGGTTGTATGTAGTAGTATGTATCCCAGTGGTTGAACCGCGGTATCTCCTAGTCCGAACAGACTGTTTGGAGATGCTTTAAGTTCTTTTTCTTCTAAGCCGAGTTTATCGAACGCTGTTTTCAATAAGATGTCAGCGGAACTCCCTTGGTCTATTAAGGTGCGGTGTAGATTGGCGTTTGCCAATGTGATGGTGATGACCATGGGATCGTCGTGTCCTGAAATGATGCCGGAGGCGTCCTCTTTAGTGAATGTTATTGCCCGGATGTTGAGTGCTTCCTCCGTTCTCTCGACATGATATACTTCTTTGAGATATCTTTTGCGAGATGATTTAGAGATCCCACCTCCTGCGAATCCACCATGTATCATGTGGACATGTCTCTCTGGTGTCTGAGGTGATCGTTCGGTTCGTTCGGTATCTTCATCCCTTCGTCTCTTTCTTTGATCATCATCTCGGGTGGCCAAAAATCGATCTAATTTTCCTTCTCTCACCAATTTTTCTATGATATTTTTTAAGTTGAAGCATTTGTTTGTGGAGTGTCCTCAGACTCGATGGTATTCACAATATTCCTTCCGGTTTCCTCCTCCCCTTTTTTGCCTTTGAGTGGCCGTGCTGGGGGAATTTTTTCTGTATGGCAGACTTCTTTGTATATCTCGACCAGGGATGCCCTGAGAGGAGTGTAATTATGGTATTTTTTGATTTTCTCCCCTTGTCGATCTTCTTTTCTCTTGGATTCCTTGTCTTTGTCTCTGTAGGAGGCCCCCGATTTCGAGGTCTCTCCTAACTGAGCATTTTCTTCCATGTTGATATATTTTTCTGCTCGTTCCTGTACTTTGTCTAAGGAGGTCGGGTACTTTTTTGATATAGACTGGCTAAAAGGTCCCTCTCGTAGGCCGTTGATGAGTCCCATGATGGCGGCCTCTGTTGGTAAACTTTGTATGTCCATGCACGTTTTGTTGAATCTCTCCATATAGTTGCGGAGGCTCTCCCGATCTCCTTGTTTGATCCCTAGTAAGCTGGGGGCGTGCTTGGCCTTATCTTTCTGAATGGAGAATCTGGCTAGAAATTTTTTAGCTAGGTCATCAAAGCTTGAGATGGACTTTGGGGGTAGGTTGTCGAACCATCGGATTGCTGTCTTTGTGAGAGTTGTTGGAAAGGCTTTACAGCGAAAGCATCTGGGGCGTCAGTAAGGTACATTCTGCTTCTGAAGTTGCTGAGGTGGTGGTTGGGGTCCGTGGTGCCATCATACAGGGTCATATCCAGGAGTTTGAAGTCTTTTGGAATTTTGGTTTTCATGATTTCCCTGGTGAACGGGTCTTGCTCTTTGCGTGATTTTTCTTCGAGATTGGCCCGAGGGGCTTTTAATTTAAGATCGGCTTCCAATTGCTGTAGTTTTTCTTCCAATTCTCGACGTCGCCACACCTCTCTTTGTAGATTGGTGCACGAAATTATGATCATCAATGGCGCCATCAACATGGTACGCTCAATTGCAATCTCAACTCTTTATCACAACTTCGCACAACTAACCAGCAAGTGCAATGGGTCGTCCAAGTAATAAACCTTACGCGAGTTAGGGTCGATCCCACAGAGATTGTTGGTATGAAGCAAGCTATGGTCATCTTGTAAATCTCAGTCAGGCGGATTCAAACGGTTATAGAGGATTGATAATTAAAAGATGAATAAAACATAAAATAAAGATAGAGATACTTATGTAATTCATTGGTGAGAATTTCAGATAAGCGTATGGAGATGCTTTGTCCCTTCTGTCTCTCTGCTTTCCTACTGTCTTCATCCAATCCTTCTTACTCCTTTCCGTGGCAAGCTGTATGTTGGGCATCACCATTGTCAATGGTTATAGTCCCGTCCTCTCAGTGACAATGTTCAACGCGCTCTGTCACAGCACGGCTATTCATCTGTCGGTTCTCGAGCATGTCGGAATAGAATCCAGTGATTCTTTTGCGTCTGTCACTAACGCCCCACAATCGCGAGTTTGAAGCTTGTCACAGTCATTCAATCCCTGAATCCTACTCAGAATACCACATACAAGGTTTAGACCTTCCAGATTCTCAAGAATGACAGCCAATGGATTCTAGCTTATACCACGAAAATTCTGATTAAGGAATCCAAGAGATACACATTCAAGCCTTGTTTGCATGTAGAACGGAAGTGGTTGTCAGGCACGCGTTCATAAGTGAGAATGATGATGAGCATCACATAATCATCACATTCATCAAGTTCTTGAGTGCGAATGAATATCTTTGAACAAGAATAAGCTGAATTGAATGGAAAATAGTAGTAATTGCATTGATACTTGAGGTACAGCAGAGCTCCACACCTTAATCTATGGTGTGTAGAAACTCTACCATTGAAAATACATAAGAACAAGGTCTAGGCATGGCAGAGAGGCCAGTCCCCATGATCTAAGAACTAGACATCCAAAGATGAAAGTACAATAGCAAAAGGTCCTATTTATAGAGAACTAGTAGCTTAGGGTTTACAAAAATGAGTAAATGACGTAAAAATCCACTTTCGGGCCCACTGGTGTGTGCTTGGGCTGAGCATTGAAGCTTCCATGTGTAGAGACTCTTCTTGGAGTTAAACGCCAGCTTTTGTGCCAGTTTGGGCGTTTAACTCCCACTTTTGTGCCAGTTCCGGCGTTTAACGCCGGGAATTCTGAAGCTATATTGGAACGCCTGTTTGGGCCATCAAATCTCGGGCACAGTATGGACTATTATATATTTCTGGAAAGCCCAGGATGTCTACTTTCCAACGCAATTAAGAGCGTGCCAATTGGCTTTCTGTAGCTCCAGAAAATCCACTTCGAGTTCAGGGACATCAGAATCCAACAACATCTGCAGTCCTTTTTCAGCCTCTGGATCAGATTTTTGCTCAGGTCCCTCAATTTCAGCCAAAAAATACCTGAAATCACAAAAAAATACACAAACTCATAGTAAAGTCCAGAAAAGTGAATTTTAAATAAAAACTAATAAAAATATAATAAAAACTAGCTAAAATATACTAAAAACATACTAAAAACAATGCCAAAAAGCGTATAAATTATCCGCTCATCATAGATCTTTTCCGATTTCTCGTCGTTGTTGGGTTTCTTTTTCAAGTTGTTTTAGGCAATCTAGGAGCGCTTCTATTGCCTCCGAATTTGGTGGGTCTTTGTCCTTGTTGGTTTCCGGGGTATCTTGCAGCGTGACATCCGCGTTCTTGTGTGGTGTTCTATCTTCCAGGCCTGAATCGTGGTCGTTGTCATGGTCGTCCGCCATGGTGATGGGATGACTTCCAGGTCTCCGGCAACGGCGCCAATGTTCCGAGGATTACCTGAAACTGGAGGTCTATCTCGGACGAGATCTTCCGTACTGGTCGTAGCTGGTGTGTCCGGCAGGTGGATGACAGCCGGAGCTGGTACGTCTGACTTGTTGGACTGATGGTGCTGCTGATCCTCTGTCACCGAAGGGTGGAGGGTACCTGCAAGGGACTCCGATGCTTAAGTTAGCAAGGGTATTAAGCAGGTTTTATGTAGAATCAGAGTATGAGTTATACCTGGGTGCTCCAGCGTATTTATAATGATGAGATGTGACCTTTTGAATAAGATAAGTTAGTTATCTTATCTTATCTTTATCTTTGAGTTGAGGTCAGCGTATCTTCAATGGAACCGCCTTTATCTCTATAGGCTTGGGTTACCCTAGGATTTGGGTCGTGTTCCTCTGTTTGCTCCCTTTACTGGGCTCTCCTGTCGATTTGGCCGAGCTCTTTGAGAAGAGGTCGGCTAGTCGGACCTAAGGAGGTCGGTCGCTTTTATCGCCAATCATCCCGGGTCGGGTAACTCGACCCAGGGTATGAACAATTATCATTAGTGATTAGAGTCTATGTCTTAAAGCTATGAATTTTCCATGAATCCTTCACCTTTCTTAAAAGAAAAATATTTCTATTTGCAAAAGAACAAGAAGTACATGAATTTTGAATTCTATCTTGAAATTAGTTTAATTATTTTGATGTGGTGGCGATACTTTTTGTTTTCTGAATGAATGCTTGAACAGTGCAGATTTTTTATAGTGAAGTTTATGAATGTTAAAATTGTTGGCTCTTGAAAGAATAATGAAAAAAGAGAAATGTTATTGATAATCGGAAAAATCATAAATTGATTCTTGAAGCAAGAAAAAGCAGTGAAAAACACAAAGTTTGCAAAAAAAGTGGCGAAAAAAAAGAGAAAAAGAAAAAAAGCAAGCAGAAAAAGCCAATAGCTCTTTAAACCAAAAGGTAAGAGCAAAAAGCCAGTAACCCTTTAAAATAAAAGGAAAGGGTAAAAAGGATCCAAGGCTTTGAGAATCAGTGGATAGGAGGGCCCAAAGGAATAAAATCCTGGCCTAAGCAGCTAAGACAAGCTGTCTCTAACCACGTGCTTGTGTCATGAAGGTCCAAGTGAAAAGTTTGGGACTGAGTGGTTAAAGTCATGATCCAAAGTAAAAGAGTGTACTTAAGAACACTGGGCACCTCTAACTGGGGACTCCAGCAAAGCTGAGTAATAATCTAAAAAGGTTCACCCAGTTATGTGTTTGTGGCATTTATGTATCCGGTGGTAATACTGGAAAACAAGATGCTTAGGGTCATGGCCAAGACTCATAAGTAGCTGTGTTCAAGAATCAACATACTAAACTAGGAGAATCAATAACACTATCTGAATTCTGAGTTCCTATGGATGCCAATCATTCTGAACTTCAAAGGATAAAGTGAGATGCTAAAAGTGTTCAGAAACAAAAAGCTACTAGTCCCGCTCATCTGATTGAAACTAAGCTTCATTGATGTTTTGGAATTTATTGTATATTCTCTTCTTTTTATCCTATTTTGTTTTTGGTTGCTTGGGGACAAGCAACAATTAAGTTTGGTGTTGTGATGAGCGGATAATTTATACGCTTTTTGGCATTATTTTTAGGTAATTTTTAGTATGTTTTAGTTACCTTTTAGTATAATTTTATTAGTTTTTATGCAAAAATCACATTTCTGGACTTTACTATGAGTTTGTATATTGTCTGTGATTTCAGGTATTTTCTGGCTGAAATTAAGGGACCTGAGCAAAAATCTGCTTCAGAGGCTGAGAAAGGACTGCAGATGTTGTTGGATTCTGACCCTTCTGCACTCGAAGTAGATTTTCTGAAGCTACAGATGCCTAATGGGTGCGCTTTTAGTTAAGTTGGAAAGTAGACATCTTGGGCTTTCCAGCAATGTATAATAGTTCATACTTTACCCGAGATTTAATGGCCCAAACTGGCTTCCAAATGCCCATTAGAGACCCTTTTCTGGCGTAAAACGCCGGAACTGGCACCAGAATTGGAGTTAAACGCCCAAACTGGCATCCAAGCTGGTGTTTAACTCCAAGAATGGCCTATGCACGTGAAAGCTTCAAAGCTCAGCTATTCATGCAATGGTTTGAGCTATAAAGGACTATGTTGGCCGACCTCTTAGAAGGTTGGCCCATGACCGACCTCTTAGAAGGTTGGCCCATGACCGACCTCTTGGAAGATTGGCCCATTACCGACCTCTTCTCAAAGTGGTCGGCAAAATCGCCATAAGAGGCCCAAGCAGGCCCAAACGAAGGGACACAACCCAAATCTAAAGTTAGCCAAGGCCTAGAAGGATAAAGGCGGTTCCCCTTAAAGATAAGATGACTTCACTCAAAGATAAGATAAGATAACTATCGTATCTCCAGAAAGGTCACTTCAGACTATTATAAAATACACTAGAGCACCCAGGTATAACGCGTACTCTGATTCTACTAAAAACCTGCTTAATACCCTTGCTAACTTAAGCATCGGAGTCCCTTGCAAGTACCACCACCCTCCGGTGACGAAGGATCAGCACCACCACAAAGTCCAACAAGTTGGACACAGTGGCTCCGGCCACCATCATCAAGTCAGACACAACAGCTCCAACCAAAACAGAAGATCTTGTCCGAGATTGACCTACAGTTTCAGGTAACCCTCGGAACATTAGCACCGTTGCTGGGGAACCTAGAAGTCATCTCATCATCATGGCGGACAACCTTGACAACGACCACAACTCAGATCTAGAAAATAGAACGCCGCAGAAGGACGCGGACACTACACGAAAGGAAACGTCTCAAGCAAACGGAGACAAGAACTCACCAAACACACAAATCCTGGAGGCACTTCAAGCTCAACAAGATTGTCTCAAACAACTCGAAAAAGAGGACGAGCACCAACGAGAAGGACCTTCGAAGGGAAACTAGGCGGCGTAAAGAGTTAGAGGACAAACTCTTAAAACTTGAAGCCGATCTAAAAGCGAAGACTACTCGACCCAGCCATGAAGATAACCCCCACAAAGATCAAGACCCATTCACCAAAGAGATCATGAAAGCTAAAGTCCCAAAGGAATTTAAAGCTACCGACATGACCCCGTACGACGGCACATCGAATCCAAGCCATCATCTGAGTAATTTTAGAAGCAAAATGTATCTCACCGACGCCTCAGACACAATTCGATGCAAAGCCTTCCCGACTACCTTAACAAAGACAGCAATTAAGTGGTTCGACAATCTACCCCCTTGGTCCATCACAAGCTTTGACGACCTTGCTAAAAAGTTCCTCGCCAGGTTCTCCATCCAGAAGGATAAAGCAAAACACGCTCCAAGCTTGCTAGGAATTAAACAAGGAGATCGGGAAAGCCTTCGCAGCTACATGAAAAGATTCAACAAAGCATGCCTTGACATACAAAGTCTTCCAACAGAAGCGGCCATCATGGGACTCATCAATGGCCTAAGAGAAGGACCTTTCAGCCACTCAATATCCAAGAAGTACCCAACATCTCTAAACAAGGTTCATGAAAGAGCGGAAAAATATATCAATATGGAGGAGAACTCCCAATTGGGAGATGGTGCACGAAATTGCAATCACACTTTTGCAATTCCGCACAACTAACCAGCAAGTGCACTGGGTCGTCCAAGTAATACCTTACGTGAGTAAGGGTCGATCCCACGGAGATTGTTGGCTTGAAGCAAGCTATGGTTATCTTGTAACTCTTAGTCAGGATATCAATAATTATCAGGATTGATTGTAAAAAGTAAAAGAACATGAAATAAGTACTTGTTTTGCAGTAATAGAGAACAGGTTGAGGTTTTGGAGGTGCTCTATCTTCTGAATCTCTGCCTTCCTACTGTCTTCTTCTTCAAGCACGCAAGACTCCTTCCATGGCAAGCTGTATGTAGGGTTTCACCGTTGTCAATGGCTACCTCCCATCCTCTCAGTGAAAATGTTCAACGCGCCCTGTCACGGCACGGCTAATCATCTGTCGGTTCTCAATCGGGTTGGAATAGAATCCAGTGATTCTTTTGCGTCTGTCACTAACGCCCAGCCCTCAGGAGTTTGAAGCTCGTCACAGTCATTCAATCCTTGAATCCTACTCAGAATACCACCGACAAGGTTTAGACCTTCTGGATTTTCTTGAATGCCGCCATCACTTCTAGCTTATACCACGAGGATTCTGATTAAGGATTCCAAGAGATATCCACTCAATCTAAGGTAGAACGGAGGTGGTTGTCAGGTACACATTCATAGTTGAGAATGATGATGAGTGTCACGGATCATCACATTCATCAGGTTTAGGAGCAAGAGATATCTTAGAATGGAAGCAAGCATGATTGAATGAAAAACAATAGTAATTGCATTAATCCATCAAGACACAGCAGAGCTCCTCACCCCCAACCATGGGGTTTAGAGACGCATGCCGTAGAAGATACAATGAGAAACGTGTAAAGTGTCATGAGGTCCAGATACAATGTCAAAAGATCCTATTAATAGTGAACTAGTAACCTAGGGTATACAGAAATGAGTAAATGACGTAAAAAACCACTTCTGGGTCCACTTAGTATGTGCTTGGGCTGAGCATTGAAGCTTTCATGTGTAGAGACTTTTTCTGGAGTTAAACGCCAGCTTTTATGCCAGTTTGGGCGTTTAACTCCAATTTTTATGCCAGTTCCAGCGTTAAACGCTGGGAATTTTGAAGCTGATTTGCAACGCCGGTTTGGGCCATCAAATCTTGGGAAAAGTATGGACTATTATACATTGCTGGAAAGCCCAGGATGTCTACTTTCCAAAGCCATTGAGATCGCGCCAATTGGGCTTCTGTAGCTCCAAAAAATCCACTTCGAGTGCAGGGAGGTCAGAATCCAACAGCATCTGCAGTACTTTTCAGCCTCTGAATCAGATTTTTGCTCAGGACCCTCAATTTCAGCTAGAAAATACCTGAAATCACAGAAAAACACACAAACTCATAGTAAAGTCCAGAAAAGTGAATTTTAACTAAAAACTAATAAAAGTATACTAAAAACTAACTAAAATATACTAAAAACATACTAAAACAATGCCAAAAAGCGTATAAATTATCCGCTCATCACAACACCAAACTTAAATTGTTGCTTGTCCCCAAGCAACTGAAAATCAAAATAGAATAAAAAGAAGAGAATATACTATAGACTCCAAAATATCAAAGAAACTTAGCTCCAATTAGATGAGCGGGACTAGTAGCTTTTTGCTTCTGAACAGTTTCGGCATCTCACTTTATCCTTTGAAGTTTAGAATGATTGGCATCCATAGGAACTCAGAACTCAGATAGTGTTATTGATTCTCCTAGTTAAGAATTATGATTCTTGAACATAGCTACTTTATGAGTCTTGGCTGTGGCCCAAAGCACTCTGTCTTCCAGTATTACCACTGGATACATACATGCCACAGACACATAATTGGGTGAACCTTTTCAGATTGTGACTCAGCTTTGCTAGAGTCCCCAATTAGAGGTGTCCAGGGTTCTTAAGCACACTCTTTTTGCCTTGGATCACAACTTTATTTCTTTCTTTTTCTTCTATTTTTTTTTGAATCACTGCTTTTTCTTGCTTTAAGAATCAATTTGATGATTTTTCAGATCCTCAATAACAGTTCTCTCTTTCCTCATTCTTTCAAGAGCCAACAATTTTAACATTCTTAAAACAAAAAATTCAAAATACATATGCATTGTTCAAGCATTCATTCAGAAAACAAAAAGTATTGTCACCACATCAAACTAATTCAACTAGTTTCAATAATAAATTCGAAATCCTGTACTTCTTGTTCTTTTTGATTAAAGCACTTTTCATTTAAGAGAGGTGATGGATTCATAGGACATTCATAGCTTTAAGACATGAACTTTAAATTTTATTAATTATGAATTAAGAACAAGACTCAAAAATAGATATAAGATGAGACTAGTAGGAATAGAAAACAAAAATTTAAATAGGCTCCTAATGATAGAGGTTATCACAGAGTTAGGACTCAACAACCTTGATTTTGAGAAGTGGATGCTCCCTCAAATTGAGGGGAGAACTTTTGGCGTTTTAACTCTTGAAGTTCACGCCCCTGCTTCTCTTGTTCCTTCAGCAATTTGCAGAGCATGCAGTTCTGATTCTGCTGTTCTTCCTTAAGTTGCTCCATAGTTTCTTGCAACTTGGTGATAGATGCTTCTAGGCTGGCCCAGTAGTCAATTTCAGGAAATTCAGGGAGGAACTCCTGCGCCCTCTTTTTGATAGAGTTGTCTTGCATTTTTCCTTCCATTGACTTCTTGGTGATTGGATGTTCAATGGGTATGAATTCATCTACTCCCAGCTTCACCCCAGCTTCTTTACAGAGCAAGGAGATCAAGCTTGGGTAAGCCAGTTTGGCTTCAGTGGAATTCTTATTTGCAATTGTGTAGATCTCACAAGCAATCAGATGATGGACCTCCACTTCTTTTCCAAGCATAATGCAATGAATCATCACTGCTCTCTTGATGGTGACCTCAGAACAGTTGCTAGTGGGCAAAATGGAACGCCCAATAAAGTCTAGCCAGCCTCTTGCAATTGGTTTGAGGTCTCCCTTCTTGAGTTGGTTTGGGACACCTTTTGAATTGGTTATCCACTTAGTTCCAGGGAGGCAAATGTCCTCTAGAACTTGATCCAACCCCTTATCTGCTCTCACCATTCTCCTATTAAAGGATTCAGGATCATCTTGCAGTTGAGGCAATTTGAAGACCTCTCTTATTTTGTCCAGATGGAAGTAGATAACTTTCCCTCTGACCATGGTTCTGTAAGTATGGAAAGCAGTTCCAGTCATTCTCTGCTTTTCTGTCAGCCACAGATTTGAGTAGAATTCCTGAACCATATTTCTTCCAACCTTTATCTCAGGATTGGTTAGAACTTCCCATCCTCTATTTCGAATTTGCTCTTGGATCCCCGGATATTCATCTTCTTTCAGATCGAATTTAACTTCCGGGATCACTGACCTCAGACCCATTATTTTGTGATAATGGTCTTCATGTTCTTTGGTTAAGAACTTCTCTTGATTCCAAAGATTCTTTGGATTATTCTCTTTCTTTCCTCTTAAATTGGTTTGTTTTTCCTTAGTAGCCATGATCTTGATGAATCTTGGCTTAGTGATCATGGAAAAGCACACCAAACTTAGAGGTTTGCTTGTCCTCAAGCAAAAGAAAGGAAATATGGGAGAGAGGAGGAGAGAAAATTCGAATGGTGTGGGAAAGGGGGGTGGCCGAACGTGTTTAAATAGGAGAGGAGGAGAGATTTTCAAAAATTTGAGGGAGATTTGAGAAGATATGGAAAAAATTTGAGGAGATAATTGAGTTTTTAAAAGAGCCTAGGAAAGGATTTGAAATAGATTTGAAGAAGATTTTAATTTTTGAAATTGGAAGGTGAATGATGAAAGTTTGTAATGTGTTTATGCAGAAAAATATGGATCAAAACAAGAAAGTTTGAAAAAATTTGAAGTGGGAAACAAAATCTCCTCCCCCTGCCTTTCTGGCGTTAAACGCCTAGAATGGTATCCATTCTGGCGTTTAACGCCCATTTGTTGGCCAATTTGGGCGTTTAACGCCCAGCCAGGTACCCTGGCTGGCGTTAAACGCCAGAAATCCCTTTATCACTGGGCATTTTGCTAAACGCCCAGGATGCTGCACACCTGGCGTTAAACGCCCAGAATGGTGCCCATTCTGGCGTTTAACGCCCAAAATGGCACCTTTACTGGCGTTAAACGCCCAGAATGGTGCCCATTCTGGCGTTTAACGCCCAAAGTACCCCTTACTGGCGTTTTTTCGCCAGCAAGCTCTTTTTCTCTGCTTTTTGCACTAAATCCTTCTATAACTCTGTGAATTCCTTCAATTTTGATAATTGCCCTTTTAGAATATGTATCAACCTTGATTAAACAGAACAGATACCCTGCTAATCACTGGGTTGCCTCCCAGCGAGCGCTTCTTTATTGTCTTTAGCTGGACCTTCACTGAGAATCACTCAAGTCTCAGTTTTGAGCATTCTTGCTCAAAATTGCTTTCAAGATAATGCTTGATCCTTTGTCCATTAACAATGAACTTCTTGTCAGAATCATTATCCTGAAGCTCAACATATCCATATGGTGATACTCTTGTAATCACATACGGACCCCTCCAGCGTGATTCAAGTTTTCCTGGGAACAATCTGAGCCTAGAGTTGAAGAGCAGAGCTTTTTGTCCTGGCTCAAAGACTCTGGATGACAACTTCTTGTCATGCCACTTCTTTGCCTTTTCCTTATAAATCTTTGCATTTTCAAAGGCACTGAGTCTAAATTCATCTAGCTCATTTAGCTGGAGTAATCTCTTTTCACCAGCTAACTTCGCATCCAGGTTTAGGAATCTGGTTGCCCAGTAGGCTTTATGTTCCAGTTCCACGGGCAGATGACAGGCCTTGCCATACACAAGTTGGTATGGTGAGGTTCCTATTGGAGTCTTGAATGCTGTTCTGTATGCCCACAGAGCATCATCCAAGCTCTTTGCCCAATCCTTTCTTCGGGCTATTACAGTCCGTTCTAGGATTCTTTTTAGCTCTCTGTTAGAGACTTCAGCTTGCCCATTTGTCTGTGGATGATACGGGGTTGCCACTTTGTGGCTAATTCCATATCGGACCATAGCAGAGTAAAGCTGTTTATTGTAGAAATGAGTACCCCCATCACTGATTATGACTCTGGGAACACCAAATCTGCTGAAGATGTGTTTCTAGAGGAATTTCAGCACGGTTTTAGTATCATTGGTGGGTGTAGCAATTGCTTCTACCCATTTAGATATATAGTCCACTGCCACCAGAATGTAAGTGTTTGAGTACGATGGTGGGAATGGACCCATAAAGTCAATTCCCCATACATCAAACAACTCAATCTCTAAGATCCCTTGTTGAGGCATGGCGTATCCGTGAGGCAAGTTGCCAGCTCTTTGGCAGCTGTCACAGTTACGCACAAACTCTCAGGCATCTCTATAGAGAGTAGGCCAGTAGAAGCCACATTGGAGGACCTTAGTGGCTGTTCGCTCACTTCCAAAATGTCCCCCATACTGTGATCCATGGCAATGCCACAGGATCCTTTGTGCTTCTTCTCTGGGTACACATCTGCGGATCATTCCGTCTGCACATCTCTTAGAAAGATATGGCTCATCCCATAGGTAGTACTTGGCATCTGAAATTAATTTCTTTCTTTGCACTCTGCTGTACTCCTGTGGTATGAACCTCACAGCTTTATAATTTGCAATATCTGCAAACCATGGAGCTTCCTGAATGGCAAAGAGTTGCTCATCTGGGAAAGTCTCAGAGATCTCAATAGAAGGGAGGGACGCCCCAGCTACTGGTTCTATTCGGGACAGATGGGTCAGCTACTTGGTTCTCTGTCCCTTTTCTGTCTCTTATTTCTATATCAAACTCTTGCAGAAGCAACACCCATCTTATAAGCCTGGGTTTTGAATCCTGCTTTGTGAGTAAGTACTTAAGAGCAGCATGGTCAGTGTACACAATCACCTTTGATCCCACTAGATAGGATCTAAACTTGTCAATGGCATAGACCACTGCAAGTAACTCTTTTTCTGTGTTGTGTAATTCTTCTGTGCATCATTTAGAACACGGCTGGCATAATAAATGACGTGCAAAAGCTTGTTATGCCTCTATCCCAACACTGCACCAATGGCATGGTCACTGGCATCACACATCAGTTCGAATGGCAATGTCCAGTCTGGTGCAGAGATGACTGGTGCTGTGACCAGCTTGGCTTTCAGGGTCTCAAATGCCTGCAGACACTGTGTGTCAAACACAAATGGTGTGTCAGCAGCTAGCAGGTTTCTCAGAGGTTTTGCAATTTTCGAAAAATCCTTTATAAACCTTCTGTAGAATCCTGCATGCCCCAGAAAGCTTCTGATTGCCTTAACATTGGGAGGTGGTGGTAATTTTTCAATTACTTCTACCTTTGCCTTATCCACCTCTATTTCCTTGCTTGAAATTTTGTACCCAAGGACAATTCCTTCAGTCACCATAAAGTGACATTTCTCCCAGTTTAAAACCAGGTTAGTCTCTTGGCACCTTTTCAGGACAAGTGCTAGGTGGTTAAGGCAGGAGCTGAATGAGTCTCCATATACTGAAAAGTCATCCATGAAGACTTCCAGGAATTTCTCCACCATATCAGAGAAGATGGATAGCATGCATCTCTGAAAGGTTGCAGGAGCATTACACAGACCAAAAGGCATCCTTCTGTAGGCAAACACTCCAGAAGGGCAAGTAAATGCTGTTTTCTGTTGGTCTTGAGGATCTACTGCAATTTGGTTGTAACCTGAATAGCCATCCAAAAAGCAGTAATAATCATGACCAGCTAGTCTTTCTAGCATTTGATCTATGAATGGTAAAGGAAAATGATCCTTTCTGGTGGCTGTATTGAGCCTTCTATAGTCAATACACATACGCCACCCTGTGACTGTTCTTGTAGGAACGAGTTCATTTTTTTCATTATGAACTACTGTCATGCCTCCTTTTTTGGGGCAACTTGGACAGGGCTCACCCAGGGGCTATCAGAAATAGGATAAATAATCCCAACCTCTAGTAATTTAGTGACCTCTTTCTGCACCACCTCCTTCATGGCTGGATTTAGCCGCCTTTGTGGTTGGACCACTGGTTTGGCATTATCCTCCAATAGGATCTTGTGCATGCATCTTGCTGGGCTAATGCCCTTAAGATCACTTATGGACCACCCAAGAGCTGTCTTGTGTGCCCTTAGCACTTGAATCAGTGCTTCCTCTTCCTGTGGATTTAAAGCAGAGCTTATAATCACTGGAAAAGTGTCACCTTCTCCCAGAAATGCATACTTCAGGGATGGTGGTAGTGGTTTAAGTTCAGGTTTGGGAGGCTTATCCTCCTCCTGAGGAATTTTCAAAAATTCTTTTGTTTCCTCTGGTTCTTCCTGATCAGGCTGAACATCCTTGAAGATGTCCTCTAGCTCTGATTCTAGACTTTCAGTCATATTGACCTCTTCCACCAAAGAGTCAATAATGTCAGTGCCCATGCAGTCATTTGGTGTGTCTGGATGCTGCATAGCTTTTATAGCATTCAACTTGAACTCATCCTCATTGACTCTCAGGGTTACTTCCCCTTTTTGTACATCAATGAGAGTTCGTCCAGTTTCTAGGAAAGGTCTTCCTAGAATGAGAGTTGCACTCTTGTGCTCCTCTATTTCCAGCACCACAAAGTCAGTTGGAAAGGCGAATGGCCCAACCTTGACAATCATGTCCTCTATTATGCCTGATGGATATTTAATGGAGCCATCAGCAAGTTGGAGGCATATCCGAGTTGGTTTGACTTCTTCAGTCAACCCAAGCTTTCTGATAGTGGATGCAGGTATTAGATTGATGCTTGCTCCAAGGTCACACAGGGCTGTCTTGGTGCAAGCACCTTCTAATGTGCATGGTATCATAAAGCTTCCTGGATCTTGAAGCTTTTCTGGTAAGCTTTTCAGAATGACTGCACTGCATTCTTCAGTGAGAAATACTTTTTCAGTTTCTCTCCAATCCTTCTTATGACTTAAGATCTCTTTCATGAACTTAGCATAAGAAGGTATTTGCTCAAGTGCCTCTGCAAACGGAATCTTTATTTCAAGAGTCCTTAGGTAGTCTGCAAAACGGGCAAATTGCTTATCCTGCTCCGCTTGGCAGAGTTTCTGAGGATAAGGCATCCTGGCTTTATATTCTTCAACCTTAGTTGCTGCAGGTTTATTCCTTACAGAAGTGGTTGGAGAAGCCTTTTTAGAGGGGTTACTATCAGCACTCTCAGGTGTCTGATTCCCCATTAGCATTTGAACGCCAGGATTGGGTGAAGATTGGGCATTTAACGCCAACTTTTCTCCCCTTTCTGGCGTTTGAACGCCAGAACTGGGCAAGGAATGGGCGTTTAACGTCAGCTTTCCCCCCTTTTCTGGCGTTTGAACGCCAAAAGTATTCCTCTCTGGGCTCTTAGTGTCCTCAGAGGGATTTTGGACAGTGGTTTGGTTATCCTCTGTCAATTGTTCCTTATTTGGCTTTTTGCTACTTTGAGCAGTGTTATTCAATGTCTTCCCACTCCTCAGTTGAACTGCTTGGCATTCTTCTGTTATCTGTTTAGATAGCTGCTGTTTTGCCTGATTCAACTGTGATTCTATGTTCTTGTTAGCAATTTTAGTTTCTTGGAGCATTTCTTTAAATTCTGCTAACTGTTTTATCGTCAGTTGTAATTGCTGATTAAGCTCTACCATCTGTTCTTGAGGATTAGGATCAGTGGCTACTGTCATAACTTCTTCTTTTGTAGAGAACTCATTGCTAGAGTACAAATATTGATTTCTAGCAACAGTATCTATAAGCTCTTGAGCCTCTTCAATCGTCTTCCTCATATGTATAGATCCACCAGCTGAGTGGTCTAAAGACATCTGAGCTTTTTCTGTAAGCCCATAGTAGAAGATGTCCAGCTGTACCCACTCTGAAAACATTTCAGAGGGGCATTTTCTTAGCATACCTCTATACCTCTCCCAGGCATTATAAAGGGATTCATTATCTTCTTGTTTAAAGCCTTGGATGTCCAGCCTTAGCTGTGTCATCCTTTTTGGAGGGTAAAACTGATTCAGAAATTTGTCTGATAACTGTTTCCATGTCTTTATGCTTGCTGTAGGTTGGTTATTCAACCACCTCTTAGCTTGATCTTTTACAGCAAATGGAAACAGTAATAGTCTGTAGACATCCTGATCCATCTCTTTATCACGTACTGTGTCAGCAATTTGTAAGAATTGTGCCAGAAACTCAGTAGGTTCTTCCTGTGGAAGACTGGAATACTGGCAATTTTGCTGCACCATGATAATGAGTTGAGGATTTAGCTCAAAGCTGCTTGCTTTAATGGGAGGTATACAGATGCTACTCCCATATGCAGCTGTAATGGGGTTAGCATATGACCCCAGAGTCCTTTTGGACTGTTCAATTCCACTTAGGTCCATGATGGAGAAAGGGAATATGATATGAATTCACAAGTAAAGTAAAATATTTTTTTTGACCGAAAAAATTAAAATAAATCAAAAGGAAAACAAAA